>NW_027495774.1:0-200363 GCF_021521415.1 Bidens hawaiensis | reverse complement strand
GGGGTATTTTGACACAAAATTAAAGAGTTGTTCCACGACCTTGGCGGGGACTCGCTGCCGAGAAAAAGATTCCGTACTGTCGAAATGGGGAGACATAAACACCAAATGCATGGGTTTCCATACGGTTTTCTCTCGGATGAATCGAATGAGAGTAGCGGTGTCTCGGACGCGGAAGTCATGGAAAACGCGTGACAGAGTATCAACACTAAGGTCGGGGGGCCTTCAACTACTTTGGCATTTGGAAAGACCTATTGAGGTTTCACCCAAAATGGGGCATGGTGTTGGATGCCGAAGCCGAAAGTGGTCCGCAATAAAAAAAAGTCTAAAACATCGTCTTCGGTTGATCCAAACACGTCCTGTTCCCGACGCTCGAACACTTCAACTTAAGCGATAATGATGCCGTGAATACTACTGAGAGCCTCGTCCGGGGGGTAGAAGAACCAAGGGCAAAAGAAAGGGTAAAGGAGTCGCTTCGTCGTCGGCAACGGGTTCGAATCCCGATTGGAAAGTCAATTCAAAGAAATGAACTCTCGACTCCAAGCTTTACACGACCTTGGAACCCACGACTTCAAGTAAAATTTGGACCCCCGTCAACCTACTTAGAAGGAATGAAATGGACAAAGACATCGATGTTTTATCAAATGAGCTATCCAAAGACGACCCGATAGTCCAATCTCTAAAAGCCGCTCGAACGAGCGAAAATTTAGAAAGATATAAATAAGTTTTAGTTTATTAGTATTATTTATGTATTTTTTTTAATTTGATGTATTTTTTTAATTTTATGTTAATTTGTTTAAATGATTTAGTATTTAAAAAACAAATAAAATTAATAATGACTGGGGCGCCACGTGACGCATAATGCCTGGGGGTGGAGAGTTATGACAACAGCCTGTTTTTGTAAAAAACCATAACTCTGACTGGGCGTCACGTGACGCATAATGCCCTGGTAGTGGAGCTTTATGACTACACATGGTCTTAAGTGAATTAATAAGATAACATTTATCAAAGGACATACATATTAATTGTTAATTCATGGTAAAAGAAAAACAAAACGATTTAAATCGTATTAATGTAAACCTGAGGAATGTTGTACGCTTAGTAAAAATGAGTAAGAGAGACGTTTAGCGACACCCTTAAATAACTATATATCATCATACACAAAGTACACATTTGATTCTTATTTTAACATGTAGTTATATATTTTGTATGTTTTATAAAATTGAACACTTATGATCCCCGTTCATTATTCTTTTTAAGTATGACTGTCTGTCGTTAAATATTAATTAAAAAACTTGATTTGGTTTATGCCACAAATAACAAGTTTTAATAGTATATAAAAACTATTCTATTAACAAGATTCATTGTTCAAACTAACACACACATAATTCAAATAATGAAACATTCAACTAATAATCTACTCCGCTAGTCAATAATCTAATATCTAATCTAACAAATAATGGACTAATAGTGTAAAGTTTAGAGGAAAAGTGTTTAATGGTTAAATTAAGGATTTGGATGCTGTTTAAAGTCGGTTCGGAAAATGGAGCGGTGGCTGATGGACCGGAGTGGTGAACTGTGGAGGGGCAAGGTAGAATGCATTGGAGTGACTGTTTGACTATTCCTTATTTTGGGCTATGATACGATGAATTGATGAAGTTTCAAAATTAACGCTAATTTATTTCATTATTTATTTAGTTGTTATATACTAGTCACTAGTGGACTTGAGTTATCCAAATTAGTTGTTTAAAATGGCCTCAAAATATCCAAATTGACCAATCTAAAATGAGTCAGAATTATTATACTACATATTAACTAGCTACTAGATCCCAACTTTCATCGTTCATACTGGTTGCCAAACCTTAGGCTGGGCCAGAAATTCCCATGTCGCAACGAATGGTGGGTCAGAGGTGGCATTCACGGCTACACGTACATGTAACTAGTACACTAATCAAGAGCAATTAATTGTACCACTAATTAATAAATTCCGTCACCGGAAAAACGTATTTTCACCGTTTTACACCGTTTTTCATCGTTTTTCGTCCCGTCGATCCAGATCTGAGCCAGGGTGATCCTTAAACTCATATAGGTTTTGGTTTATACCTGATTCTACTCGGATCTCGTGACTTAAACGGTTTAATGGTGTCGGCTCGTCGTTTCGTGACCATATCTAACGGGTTTAAGCTCATACAACATCATATTATCATTACCTCGGGTCGGTGCTCGGTTTCCTTCTTGGTTTCGGTTTAGATAGGGAGAGAAGTAGAGAGAGAGAGAGCTTAAGTGTGTGTTTTGGTGTTGTATGGAATATGTGTGAAATGAATTAAATGGGTGATTTAAGGTTTATATAATTAAGATCATTGGGCTTAAGCCCATGGTCTTTCTTTCTTTCTTTTATAACCCAAGTCCATAACTCATATTCATTTAACCCAACACTAGCCCAACTCATATTCTATTTATCTAAACCGATAACGACCCACAATAAAATAGACGGACTTTATTTTATTGTTATGATCAAAAGTAGGATGTTATCTTTCACGGTTTGTGTTTCAACGTTGGCGTTGATCGATCTGCAGCGGCATTTGAGCAGCGAAGGTGGTTTGGTGTACGGGCATTCGTACGCGGTTTTTTAACAAAATTATTAGTTAATGCAACAGAAACAAAAACGTACGTACTTATCCAAACCATTCTTTGGATCGCTCATTTGGACTCCATATATATACGAAACAAAATAGAAATGAACCAACCATAGGTTGTTTAATATAATTACCTCAACTGTTTAAGCAGACTCAGTAAAGCTTCAACACCGAGATTCTTCAACTCCAGGCGCTAGATCTGGAACACAAAACTGTAAGATTTGGATCAGGCAAGTTAGGGTTAATCAAAGAAATAGGAAATATAAACAGTCGAATGTTTATTATAATCAAATGTTTGAGTCGTACTCAAATGCTCACAAGGATAAGTTTCGACTGATTGAAAACTGAAAAGTGATAATAAACAACGCAAACTAAGAAAGCTTAATAGATAAAAAAAATAACAAACTAAGCAGATACTCGGTCTTCATTCTGTTCCTTTATTCCTGGACTCCAACGTAACTATTCAGCCCCTACTCGGCTCACCACACCAACAACTCTTTTCTGGTGGCTTAGTCAACATTAATCCAACAAAAACATCTCTCCAATGAGTTACCGAAAGTAGAATACATGTAGTTTATACTCGTTTGATCCCACTCACAGATCTAATAAACCCGTTAAAGAGATCCCAAACTTCTCAGATCTAATAAACCCGTTAAAGAGATCCCAAACTTCTCAAGCAACCGAGGTGGTTTGAGTTCGTCCAAAAACATGTTATACTCTAGCATGATAAATTTCCATTTGGTGAGCCAGGATGACGGTTTCGGTTAATAAAGACACATTAATCGTAAGCATAACCAAATGGTCGGTTAATTAGATTCACCTAATCATAAGTTTTGGTTTTGTTTGGTTATTATTAATTTTGGTTAATGGTTGGGGTTTTTTGTCCCCCTATTGTTAGTAACAGGGTTATGGGTTAATTTGGTTTTTCAGTTGGATTGAAATGATTTGTTAGTTAGAAAATTATAATTAGTACATGTATAGAAAGCCCAGCCTTGTATATAAACCTCCTAAAACTCTTAGAGGGATGAAATTCAATTCTTGATCATTCATTCCGATGGAAATTAGTCGTACAGATGAACCGGAGACAAGGATTCTTGAGATCAACTTGATCTCGGCACAAGATTTGAACAAGATTAGGCCTATACGCCGCATGCACACCTACGTGCTCGCATGGGTGGATCCCCGCACCAGGCTCCGCAGCGATCTTGATCGAGTAGGGGGCGAAAACCCTACCTGGAACGACAAATTCCTCTTCCGAGTTTCTGAGGACTTCATCAACGCCGATATCTCCGCCGTCCAAATCCAAATCTACGCCGTCGGTTACATTCGAGATAATTTTGTCGGCACGGTGCGTTACATCTTGAGCAGCAGCAGCCCTAGATCAGATGGAATTCCCTGTTTCTCCGCCCTTCATATCCGCCGGCGGTCTGGTAGAGTTCAAGGCGTCTTAAATATTGCCGCCACGGTTTTCCGTGGTTCAGATTTTCCGTCGTTGAGCGGAATCTCTGCCATCTGTGTCCGTGATCTCATCGGAAAGAATAACAAAACCCCACGGGATGTTGGATCCAAAAGAAGCGAACATGCCGCATCTAAAGAAGCTGCTGAATCTTCATGTAACTTATACTGTCAAGAAAAATCTTCATTCACCACCATAACGGTGTTCAGGGAAAGCGTTGTGATGGCGGGATAATAATAATAATAATAATAATAATAATAATAATAATAATAATAATAATAATAATAAAGAGGGTGGTAATGGTAATTTGTTGTCACGAAGATTTTGTAGTTAATTCGTCGGGATAGATACATAGATAGATGATTATCGTTAAATGGAAAGTGGAATGGCCGTGGATTTTGAAGACAGTGCAACTTAACTCACAGCGTAATATATCAATTGTTGAGGAACATTTAGGTAAAGAAAAGAGCAAAATGATCATCTATAGATTGAGCATGTTGAATTGGGTGCAACTTTAGTTCTGTAATATTTCTTAGCTCTTAATTTTGTAATCTTTGTTTCATAGCCTCACGTTAGTCTTGATGAAAATCCAATGTTTTCATGATTGTATATGAAGAAGCGTGGATCGACTCACTGGTAGACGATCTACTTTCCTCGGGTGTGATTATGCAATTTCACCGATGGTTTCTCTTGGATCTGGGTTCTTCCACCTACAAAATGAACAGCACCGTCAACTTACCCCTCAGAAAGGGACAGAGGGGTCCTCTTTGGGGTAACCCTCCGGTGTGAGAATAAGTATTTGTGGAGAAGATAATAATGTCAGAGTAAGGAAATCTGGAGAGTATTGCTTAATAGCTGAATACTCTGTGTGAATTGTGTTACTGGATGTAACTGTCTGTGATTGAATGTAATTGAATATGATTGAATGTGATATGATTGTGTTACTGGCTGTAACTGTGTGTTGTTGGATGATCTTTTCCTTGTGGAGTTGATGCTGTATTTATAGTGCTAGGGTTTCCACTGATTGGGCTCAGCCTTGTTGGCCTCCTCCAATTGCTCTGCGCCACGTGTCCTCTGGGACACCTGGTGCTTTCTCATTGGTTACAATCACGTGGTAGCACATGGGTTATGCTGAGTTGTCCACCTTTCATTTGGCAGCTGTCAACATCAGCATATTCTTATTTCTTAAAAAGATACCTTCTGGAAGGTTGTCTGACGTGCACAATCAAGGTTGCCCTAATCCTGATTTGAATAAGGACGAGGTTGATTATGTGCATGTGTGATATGCGCCAATCCTGAGGATGCGCGAGGTCTTCTCTTTATTCTCACGCGCAGATGTGATATGCACGAGCATGTGATATGCGCCGCGCGCTGATGCACCACGCGCATATGTGATATGCGTGAGCATATGTGATGCGCGAGCATATGTGTGCCTGGGCATATGATGCCTGAGCATGTGTGGTGCCTGGGCATATGATGCCTGAGCATATGTGATATGCGCCATGCGCATAGGTTTTGGCTTTGTGCCTTCATAATGTCTTGATTTCAAGTCACTTGTCTGTATCTTTGTGGGTTGACCCGCCTCGCTCGGTGTTGAGGCGTTTGTGCCTTCATAATGTCTTGATTTCAAGTCACTTGTCTGTATCTTTGTGGGTTGACCCGCCTCGCTCGGTGTTGAGGCGGGTACATACCTCTTCAGTATAATGCTTAATATACCTAAGAATCGTGCTTAATATACCTAAGAATCGTGTTGAACTTTAGATTGAAACAATATGATGGTACTTATGAATTTTTCAATGACAAAAATAAACACAAAACACAATGATAAACAAAAAGATACGACTTTTTTCACTTACTATTGTGGTTTTTTTTTATGAGAACGAGAAAGATGGTGGAAACATTTTTGTGGTTTTACTTTTTTTGTTTTTTTTATTAAATTTTGAATTATGATTTATTTATTATTTTTTTAGGAGCTTGTGTGGCTACAAATCCTTCTCATCTTTCTCATTTTTGTTCCCTTTTATAGAATAATTTGACCCTTATATGTAAGGAGTAAATTTTTTTGTAATAATACGAACTTCTGATGCAAAAAAGTTAACGATCTAATTTATTCTTTATTTGTACTTAAAACATTATGTTACTTATAGATGATGTAATGGTAAATATTCGAATTCTTTTCTAGTTGATATATACATCGGGTTCAAATTCTCTCACTAGTTTCTAAGTTAATAACCACAAATTCATTTTCCCTCAAATTCTTTATCTGAAACATTATGTTTCTTATAAGTTAATAACCACAAATTCATTTTCCCACACAAGTTGTGGTGCCTGCTACTGCTAATTAAAAAGTATTGACGAGTTTCTCATAACATGCACTTGTCAAAACAAAATACATTTCACATCTCTTTGTAGCTAAATTCTTTCAACAACAAATGTTATGATTTGAGACCAACATCTAGTTATAAAACAAACTAAATAACACATCAGACCAACTTTATTAATTATAGGATTGAAGTTAATCGTTTGAGACGTCTCTTGTAAAAATACAACTAGTCTCCAACTATTTGTAGACTTGATGTCCTTGAAGCGTCGGTTGTAATCAGAGACGATAATGTTGTTTAAACAATACTCTTCCTAGTTGGCTATCTCCTCATTATCACAATCATTATGGTCCTGTAACACTAGCCTAGTTATGTGAAAACTCCAGAATTTGCACACCTACAATTTCATTCGAAACGATCACACTTCTCTTTCACATACATGAGTTGTCCTCAAACTATCAATATTCATACGTTTAGCTCCACTTTTGTCTCTAGTTATTAATTAAGAACCAGGCATATAAATATAATCAAGAGGAAGATGATGGTGCTATCTTATTGATTGTAAAATTTATATGTATATAAACGACAGAGATCTTATGAACCATACGAATGTCCACCCAAATTAAAGTTATTATATAGATTCCATTTATAAGTTATTATATCTATATATTAAATTATAACTTTGTTATGCTTAACAAGTTGTACTTTATGCTTAGCCAATGTTTCAGTGAGTTACAACTTCTAGCAAAATTATTTGTTTTTCTTTAATATTTAACTATTTTAATTAATTTACTTATATTTAGGTTTCTTAATTACTTTTAACGTATAAGGTTCTACGAAATTTTGAATATACCGACGAGACATGCTTCTTTTTATCTACGTGTTGATATAAATTTTGTTCAAAATCAAGCCCGGTCAAAATTATATCGAAAAGCTGTTGCCAACGTCGTTGTTGCTGGAAGCCAACACATGAATGGAAGCAACACCGCTGCTCTGTCATGTTTGTTGCGTTTGCTTTGTTTGTTTTCTGATGTGTGAATATGGAAGCGACGACTGGTTTTTTCATTAGATTATTGTAAATTGAAAAAATTAAAAGAGTAATTGTATATTAGAATGAGAAATATGTAATTAAATGTTTGACATTGAGGTAATATATAATTTGTGGGCTTTATAGACATTCCTATTTACAAACACAATATTAGTTTTTAATGGCCACACCACAACTTGTAGGGGTGTAAATACTAGTTAGTATTATTATAAAACAATGTTCATATTTATATTTTGATCAAACGATCTAGATTATAAACATAGAATATGAACACTAACAGTTTGAAGACAGCCCCGTCTTTTCTTCTTTGTACACACATCTATCTCTTCTAATAAAAGCCTACCACTTTTACCACTTGTCAATAACATAGCCCTCCTCACCTTTTTCTCAACTAATTTTCATATATGGTCCTTATCTTTTAAGTCATTTCAATATATGACATTAAAATTATAGATTTATTTCAACTAAATTCATTACTACATATAATAAGTATTCTCCATATAGATTGACAAGAGACGATTAGTGTTTATTATGGTTTATATTCAAAACAATAAACAATAAAAATTCGATTCATAATATGTGGAATGAGAACAATCAACTTGGACTAAATCTTGATAACGTCAGCGGCTAAGGCTTAGCCTTTAATACCTAAAAATACATATGCTTTTAAAACTAAAAGTTTTCAGGTTGACCCGTAACCTAGAATTCGGACCCTAGAACCAACCCGAATTACTTCGGTTTAGGTTCTGGTTAGTATTTTCTTGGGTTCGAGTTTCTCGGGTCGAGTTAGTTTGGGTTCAGGTACGAGTTTTCTAGGGTTGGGTTTCATGTTACGGGTAAAAGTGACAGCCCTACTTTCAACGATTATATATAAGAATCACTAATTCACTTTATGCAACTTTAAATTTCTAATATTCTTCTAACTCGGAATAATCACTATTATTTGAACATGGTTTTAATGTTAGTATGTATTTTTCATTTTCCTGGCAATTACATTCATATGGAACAAACAAATCTTTTGTTATATTTAAATTTTCGGTTTTTATTTTGCTTGATTATACAATTTTTAATTGTAAAATATATAGTTAATTAAAAATTTTTCATAAACAGAATATTAATAACAACAAATTTATCATGATCAATCAATTTCAAATTGTAAATATTCTAAGGATGATTATAACATCAAAGTTCAGGTATATGGTTTTTGAGATAATCATGTTTTTTATAAACATGAGCATATATTCTTAAATGACATTATATTAATTGATTCAATGCTATGATATTTTATGTGTATGAATATATTTTTTATTAGTATCATGGATATATTATCATTTATCTAGAGTTGGTATGTACTTGGAGAACCTTTTTGTCACACGAACAACTATATATGGCTATATCAAAAGTTATAATTAGGCCTATATGTTACTTTATTAATAGTTACAAGCATACATGGACTAAAGATTTTAATTTTTGATAAACAATGTATACCTGCTAATACAATCACAAATGTAGTATAAAAGAAAGTTTTTACCTATTTGTAACATATTTGTGTAATCTTAGTTATGTAATTTATGTAATTTTAATTTAATTGTAATTGTATTAACAATATATAATCAATTTGTTGAATGTATTTCACTTAGTGGTCAAAGTTTAAAATTTTCGACAATTACCCGTGTAATACACGGGCCTCAAACTAGTTATTTAATATTCAAGTATATATGTTGAGTCACGAGTCTGCTAACACACAAATAAAGCGTTTTAAAAACTCTAAGGGCGTGTTCGTTTCGCGGAACTCAATGGAATTGGGCGGAATGAGATTTTAAATCCCATAGATTCCTGTGTTCGTTTCACTATTAACTGGAACCGGAATGGAAAGAGAATCCCATGAAAAAGGAAATGATGTTACAAAAATTTTAAAAGGAAATGATGTATTTCCTATAATTCTATGTATTAGTTACCAAATAAGTTGAAAGGAAATAAAAGTAAGTCAAAGAATATTTATTACAATACTTATACGCAACACCAACGTTTATGTACGAGATACAACTATTTGTTTTTTTTTTCAAACTTATTAACATTAATATAACTATAAGTTTATTAATCCTTTAATATTATAAAAAATAAAGTTTTAACTTATCAATATTTAAACATCTTTGCTTTACTAAAACTATTTTGATTGTAAAAATGTAACATTTAGATTTGTAAAACCAACAAAAACGCGTGTTTTTTCACCACTGACTTGCTGTTTTTTGAAACTTAACATTATCAAACTACAAATTTACAAACTAGTTATAAATTTGAGATGTCTTTTTGAACCGTTTTTACTTTAAACGGTAAACAAGCATATAACAATGCCGACAATTATAAATGTTTCATAAAAACAAACTACTTAATTTTAAAAACGTCATATCATAAAAAAAAAATATCTCATCGTATACAAAAATATGCAATCTATATTTGTAATTCATATTAAAGAATTTCTTAATATACATCGTATACGAAAATATACAATATACAAGTCTAGAAAGTTAACATAATAATATTATAATATTACTATAATAAATTTATAACCATACTTTCTAATATCAACTCCTCAATTTTCAAAAGCCCTTTCATCTACTTCGACAACCGGTGTTTACACATGGTCAGCTATATGTGGCTTTATCACGAGTGAAGAGTAGAGCCGATGTTAAAATGCTTATATAAGATAAGGAGGGTAATGTTACAAATAAAACTACAAATGTGGTTTATAAGGAACTATTTAGTTATTTATGAAATTTTAATTTTCAAGTTTTTTTTATCTATCAAATAATTGTAAAACGAAAGTTACTTTGTTTTTTATGAAACGTATTATGTATATAGTAATTGTAGAACCAATGTTATTTTGGTTGTACTTATGTTGAATCAACTTTTTTGTTTATAATACGTTATAATAACAACTATATATCATGTTATTGTCTCCTCGAGTGTTGTTAAACGTTTTATATATTTCCACCTGTGTCGTACACGGGTCAATAACCTAGTTGAGGTAATATATAATTTGTGGGCTTTATAGACATTCCTAATTACAAACACAATATTAGTTTTTAACGGCCACGCCGCAACTTGTAGGGGTGTAAATACTAGTTAGTATTATTATAAAACAATGTTCATATTTATATTTTGATCAAACGATCTAGAATATAAACATAGAATATAAACACTAACAGTTTGAAGACAGCCCCGTCTTTTCTTCTTTGTACACACATTATTTAATATTCAAGTATATATGTTGAGTCACGAGTCTGCTAACACACAAATAAAGCGTTTTAAACACTGCGTGTTCGTTTCAAGGAACTCAATGGAATTGGGCGGAATGGGATTTTAAATCCCATAGATTCCTGTGTTCGTTTCACTATTAACTGGAACCTGAATGGAAAGAGAATCCCATGAATTCCCATTTTTATGGGAATTTAAAATCCCACCAAAACTGAAAGGAATGTCAAGGAATTTTTATAAACCCTAACACAGCCCTCTTTCATATTATCATCTTCACCAATTCTGCTCTACCGCCTCTCTCGACCACCGTGAACCATCATCGTTCTCCTCCACTGTGAACCACTGTCTTGCTCGTCTACCTCCACCGTCATTCTTCTCCATTATCGTTCTCCTCCACCACACTACAGGTTAGGCTTTTGTATTAATATGTAATATTAATACATATTGTTATTATGTTTCATTGCTGTTATTATTATTATTATTATTATTATTATTATTATTATTATTATTGTTGTTGTTGTTGTTTGGTGATGGTGCGATTGGGGTTGAAAGCTGTATATTATTATTATTATTATTATTATTATTATTATTTTGGTGATGGTGCGATTGGGGTTGAAAGCTGGATATTATTATTATTATTATTATTATTATTATTATTATGTTAGTAAATTGAACGGAGTTGAAAATGGAGAAGATTTCAATTCCAATAACATATTAACCAATCAAATACATGATTGAGATTTTCAAGCATTCCATTCTATTCCATTCCATTTCCAATTCAAATTTCAATTCCAATTCAAATTCCCTTAAAGAAATTCCGTGAAACGAACGTGCCCTAAATTTTAAATCCTTCATCGAATTATTTTCACTAATGATTAGTTTATAAAATTAATACTTTCCAAGTTAGTATCAAAGTATTGATTTATAAAAGATTTTCATGGCTAACTTTATTGAGTACCTAGACTTCCATACTCTTTTAAGTGAATTATTCTATAAGATAAAGGACATACATATTGTTAATTCATGGACTTAAAAAATTATTTGCTTTTTTCACTTTAATAACTATAGTATTGAAATAAATATATTATCATCATACACAAAAGTAGTCAAATTTGATTCTTATTTTTACATGCATTTTTCTTTTATGTTTTATAAAATCGAAAAGTTATGATGCCCGGGCCCATTCATCTTGTATGATAGATTATGGTTTACAGGTCCCAAAAGTTTTTTGACGAGGGCAAAATTTTTTTTAAAGATGATTGACTAGCGCTAAATATTAAAAGAGTACTCGATTTAGTTTGGGCCACATATAACAAGTTTAATAGTCTAAAAATTAATCTATTAATAAGTTTCAATTTTCAAGCTAACACACAATTCAAATAATAAAACATCTTACTGCTCTAATAAATAACTACCATTTTATACCACTTGTCACACTCACATCTATTCTCATACTTTTAACCCATTTTTTAAATATGAATCATACATGGGTCATTACCCACCATGTTTATGTTATTCGGATCTGCTATCTTTTATTCCTTTATAAACCCTAAATCACAACTCTCTCAACTCCATTATCCATCCCCCTCTCCATGGCCTCTGCCGGCACCGAAATCTCACGAACCGTCATCACAATAACCATCAGTCAAGGCTTGAATGATTAGATATCGATCCTCTATAGATATTGAGTAGAAAATACTATTATTGCCCCTCTCCACGCCCGCCGCCACCACCATTGTCGGCACCAAAATCTCACAAAACCCCATCGCAATAACCATCACTCATCAGTCGCATTCTCAGATCTCACGAACCTGCTCCTTTGCTGCTTATTATCAGGTAAATCACAATTCCCTCCTTTATGTTTCAGAATTATCTACTACTAGGAAAAATCACATAGCCTGCCCTAAGTCTGTGTTTCTTATTTTTATGGTTGAGAGTTTGAAAAATCGGTTGTTTGAAAAACAGATGCAAATCAAAATATTGTGACTGTTCTTATTTTTAAAATATCTTTATGGCCTGGAATATAAATTCATCATCCATAATATACTTTAAAATTTTAAATGATTATAATAATTAGATGCATAGGAGAAGGTGCATCTATAACACATGATACACAATAACTTTGGGAATGGGTAGTGGCCAGAAGGCGTTTGTAATTTGTTAAACATATATTCATAATTTGCTAAACATAAACAAAAAGAATTTACTTATTTTTAGATCCCAACAACACTCTGTACTTACATCATCTTCAAATGGTAGATAATTTACATGAATGAGCTATCCGATTTCTGACTTTGACTTCATAATGTCATCTTCCGCGCGGTATTATTTTTAATGCGTATATTTTGGTTTTGCATCTGCTGTCCATTTAAAGAATAAAGATGCCACTTATTTTTTAACCCAAGTCTGATAATGCCATAAAGAAGCAGTCGACATTCACTAAAGTTTTATCATGTAAGTTGTTTTTCTTAATTAGTTGGGTAATTCCGATTTATTTAGATTTATAAGAAAGCTTAAATTTTGTATTCATACTGATGGCATGTCGCAAATAATTATTTTACTCGTCACATTAGATTTAAACTTCTCGATTGGGGTCAATTGCCAACAAATGTTTGGATCATAGAATTCACGTTTGACGGTAATTTATTTATGAAACTATATTCATTATTCACTCACAGACCCTCCCTCCTGACCCACTCAATTTTACCATTTTACATATCAGGTTCAAATTGGAGCATAAAGTTCTTGATGTGACGTGCTTTCAGCAGGTAATGTTTTAACAATAACAAAGTTCTTTTGATAAATTTTCAATTTCCTCCTAGCATTATGCATATGTGAAAACATGATGATATTCATATTTTTTTAATTTTAAATTTCCGTTTTGCATTATGCATCCGTTCGTTGACAAATACTTTGGTTTGCAAAATGCATTGTGCATTATGTATAATTTACTCATTGTATAACATCATAATTCATAATTAAGTTGTCTTAATTCAATTTGCAATTGTGAGTTTGCTCACCGTGTTAAATCCGTATCAATGTCTAACTTTACCCAACAAGAAGTTGAAGCCTTCAAGAAGGTGGTAATCAGGTACAACTACCATCTAATATTTTTTTGCGGTTACAAATTTTGATACAGAATAATATCATAATATATATACGTTTAAAATGTTTTTTTTATTATAATTTTTCATAATTTTAGTCAAACTAATTAGAAAGTTATTTTTAACACATAAATAAAATACTTTGTTTATTACTTTTTCCAGACTACGTAATGCCATGAAAATGCAGCTGACATTCACTAAAGTTTTATCAAGTAAGTTATTTTTTTTAATTTGTTGGGTAATTCCGATTTATAATGCTAAAATTTAATAACAACCCCACTAATCCGGGTTTCAATATCTTTAAAATTAATTAAAATTTGTTATAATGAAATTATGTATATCCTTTTTTTATATATATTGTGACATTCGTCATTTTTGAAAGCTAAAAACCCGACCCATTTTAAAATTTCGACATCTTTCGGATCTTCATTTATTAATAAAATGGTGAATTGTTTTTGTATTTATGTTCATGATGTTGTTTAGGTTTATAATGTTGTTTTATTATTTTTGATGTTACAAATTTAATTCTAAGTATTATATTATCTTTCCTTAATCAATTGAGTCAAAGACATTTAATGGGTTTAAATGTTCAATTAGTTAAAATCCATGATTTCAAGCCATATGACTAGCCTCTTGACTAGCCATCAAATTAACTCACTTGACCTTGTTATTAACGATTTTGAGCCTATATAAAGCTCACTCATTCTCTACGTACATTGCACAACTAATTCACACTCAAAATCATTCAAGCTTGTCAATTTCTCCCAAGTCTCAAGTTTGACTTTCAAAAAGACAATTGCTCAAGAATTATTATTTTCTTTTTCTTTTCGATCCAATCCCTGGGTAATGTTTATTTCTTATCATTCCGCATAACGATTGTTTCCATGATGACAACCCAAACGACATTCATGGAGACATATCATCCTTCGTAATCGGCTCGCTTATGTTCGCTTTATGAATTTTATGTTTAAAAGTCAACTTTTATTTTTACAAACTAATAATCAAGAACAAACATTTTTTAACATACTACTTCATCCTTTTCAAATTATGTTACTCGCAAACCCGACTCAATAACCGGGTTCGTGTCCGACCAAAAAACGAACCACTCGTTAAACTATTTTTCTTAATTAATTGTTCGGTTGGAACAAACCAGACTCATCTAAATTAATTAATATTTATTATAACCAATTTATTTTTCTAAGACTAAAATAAATTAACATAACAAATCAAATAACCAAAAGCTCTTTTTAATAAACCCAAAATATATATATTTTTTCTTTATAAATTGCTTTGTCATAAACCGAACGTCCTCGCCAAATTACTTTCTTTTCGCAAATTCTTTTAAGCCTAGCTATTTATTTATCTAGGGTCGTTCGTTGAACCGAACTCTGTCGGTTCACTTGCTTAAAGGCATTTTTCTCTCTCGACTCGCTTACTTAACAAGTGAGTTTTTCATAACCATTTTTTAACTCTTTTAATATTTTTGGGGTGTAGCATGTCACAAGTTTTTATTTCGTTAGTTATACACTTATTTAGAAAACGATTCAAGTTTATCGTACATGTTAATATTATTCTTGCATATTGTTTATGTTTATACGTGAACTTGCTTGCAACGTGTTTACTGTTTTATGGTGGAAGTTACGCAAACGCATACACATACACATAGTGCGAGGGTCCGACGGGACGTACCTGCGCCTTCTAACGTTACGAATTCGGTTGTTTACGTAAGGTGGTTCTCATTTCCCCGACTTCTGCGGCTTCGGCTAAATGAACGGGAGGACGACACTATTTGATTTCATTTACATTATGTTTGAATGTTTATTACATGACGATCGTTGAATCACACATTTTATATATATTTATATACGCAAAAACTTATGAAAACTCACCGACATGTGTTGTTGACAAAATATATTATTTTAAACGTGCTGCAGGTTGATATGATGAAGTGACAGGACAAGAAACTTAGTTATACCTTTGGATTATTTCAATGAATAATATTTGCTTCATTTAAATGTGATGTTCTTTTTTTCATTATCAAACTATTTTTGTACTTGTGAAAATTATGAAATAAAATAAATGTATGGTCACTATTAATAGTGTTACGAGCTTATGAGTGATCTGTACGTTGTACCCAGGCGTATTCCGCTTAAAGCTGGGGTATGTTACGTTTTTTAGAAAACGATGTACTCTCAAAGAAATAAAACAACAAATTTTATTATGGTACTTGGTTGTTAAGAATGACGTATCTGTTAATATTCAAATTTTAAGTTTTTCTTTCAATCAGTGAACTTTTTAAAACTAGCATATTTTGTAACATATGACATTAGGAAAGAAATTCAAATTAGAAATTCATTTTAACCAAAAATAAAGATGTTTTTAGGAAATAATTTCGTTTTTTTATTAGAAACTCATTTTAAACCAAAAATAAAGATTTTTTTTAGGAAAGATTTTCAAATTACTTTAAAAAGTATATCAAAAAATAAAAAAAATTAACAAATCGCACTATTTCGGGTTTCAATATCTTTAATTTTAATAAATTCGTTATATTGACATTATGTATATCGGTTTTTTTATATGTTACGCTTTTTAGAAAACGATGTAGTCTCATAGAAATACAACATCAAATTTTATTTTGGTAATTGGTTATCAAGAATGACGTATCTGTTAATATTCAAAAATTAAAATTTTTTTATCAATCAGTTTGAACTATTTTAAATTAATATATTTAATAAAATATGACTTTACTGAAATTATTGGGTCATCAAACTTAACCAAATTGTCTACGAATTAAGGTGAATATCAAATTTTGAGTTTAAACAGAATTAAATAAAATCGTATAACTACTCTATTATAAATAAAATCGTATAACTAATGGTAGACATGAAACATTGTTTAAATTTCAATAAAATAGTATAACCAATCGTATAACTAATCTACAAATACAACTAAAATTTTCAACAATATTTCACAATATAGGAAGATTTCGAATAAAATTGGGATTTTTTTTTTTAAATATGACTTTACCATGATTATTTGTAAATAACTATGGAAAACTACAATTAAGGATTATTAGTTGTTTATCAATATAGTTCAGAATAACAATTGTTTATCAATTTTTTTTGAAAGATATCAATTACCTTTTATATGGAAGATATCAATATATATAAATATAAAGTTTATGTTAATATTACTAATATTCGTTTTTAAAAAAATGTGTAATTATAGATCATTAACTTAATTAATTTAGCGTTTTATATGGAAGATATCTATAAATTTTCAAACTAATTTCTATAACTAACAGGTCAACTTATTTTTCAAATATCCCCTAATTTTAGACTTCTTCAAATATCCCCTAATTTTAGGGGAATAGTATTTAAAATTTAAAAATAAAATTCCTTATTTACTATTTTTAATACTATATATAACACAGCCTTCTGTCATCTACTACCTCACACACACACACAAATCAAATTCAGAACAACAGGTTAGTATGTTTTTTTTCATATTCCTCCCATATGCATTCCTTATCTATTACTTTCAACTATTTCATATGCTTATATGATTGTTAATTGTAATAAATAAAAAAACCTTGAATTATTTCAATACAGATCGGTTGGTGACAAGAAAATCATTATGCTGAATCAACTTCCCTCATCAAAGGACTGTATGGAAGACTCAATCATCCAAGTGCGTGTGATCCGACTTTGGGAAAATCACATTTTTGATAAACTTGAGCAACTAATCTCAAAGGACATGGTCTAATTGATGAAGAGGTATGTTATGTTATGTGTTTACATATATATGTGTTAGTTTCATTATATTTTCATTTATATTGCCTCTATAAATTGATATTAATTCATTTTATATACTAGGGAAACATGGTCCATGGGAGCATACTAAAAAAAATTATATACAAATTTGAGAGATATTTACGCGAAAATGCATGTTACATCATAAAGAATGTTTCGGTTGGCGACTGCAGTACTAAATACAAGTATGTGGATAATGACAAAAAGGTCAATCTCTTCCTGAAATCAACTGTTACGCCTTGTGAAGATTTTGGTGGTGATTTACACGGATTCAAATTTCAAAGCACTGATGCACTTATTGACATGGTTACTAAACCGAACACCATTGTTGGTAAGTATTATGTTACTAAAAAAAATATATACATCTAACTGATTGATGAAAAATAATTATAAATCATAAAATTTCAACCTTTTTTTCTTATTTTTTTAAAGTTTATTTTATGGTTTTGTCAACCCATGTCGTATGCTTATGTATACAAGAAAAAATATTTTCTGACATTTAATTGATTGTTTGGGTTAAATATAATCAATTAATCAATTACCAACATTTACTATTATTTAAATGACTGTTAGATTTTTCGGTTATGCCAAAAAGTTAGGTCCAAAAAGTTTAATCAATCTATTTTCGGTTAATCAATTTTGACACACAACGAAACCATAACCAAATCTTAAATTTTGATTAGTCAATTATGACTTAACCGAATTGTCAGTAACATTTCGGTTAAGTAGGTTATTTGTATCTTTAATTTGGGTGCATATTAATATTTATAGTAATTAAATTTTGTATCTTTAATATAAGACATATTCTCTAAGTAGTAAAAATAAGAAAACCCTTTTAGTATCGGGATATTTAATCTAAAAAATAATGAAATTTGTAATTTTTAATCTAACCGAACTGCTTGTGCTTGTGGATATTAGTTATAGATATTAATTATTAATAATAATAAGATTTTTAAACCAATAAACACAAGTTGTCTATATAAATGTTGTTCTATATGTGTAAGGCCCCGATCCCAGTGCCCTACTTTAACGTCGGATTTACTCATAAACATACTTTTTACAAATCAGAGTTAATTAAAACTTTTCACAGAAACGTTAACTTCAACTATTCTTTACAAAACATTTAATCTTTTATTTTAAACCGTAACATAAAACATCATATTTAAAACATTATTTCTTCCATCTTCAGATGCCAGTCGTTCAATCCTGCCATGTGCCATCCTCATGCTAGCTCCTTAGTCTGCTCACCTGCGTGCATACTAAAAGTCAGCTACGCTGAGTGAGTTCTAGTTAATCAAGCAACTTACCATACAACCATTACATGCAATTATATACGAAGACACATAGTCCACTGTCTGACCTGTTCACCTTACCACTCAACCACTTAATTGTCCCCTACGTCTTAGCCACTTGTTTTACGGGAGCACATAGAGACTTGCCCTCCCACGTACTCACGTTATGCCACTTATTAACAAAGTCACGTATAGGCTTACCCTACCACACACTCATGTCATGCCACTTTAATAACGAAGGCACGTATAGGCTTACCCTACAACGTACTATTGTCATGCCACTAACACCCTTACTAGACCCTTGCCACTTCTATCACACTCTACCTCTACTTGTCTACAGCACACTTTGTATCATTACATCATTTACATAATAACCAAGTTACATAATAACATTTACACACACTAATAACCACTTAGGAAATCATTCACATTGGCAGTACGCGCACTATCTGAAGATCCTTCGCGCACCGACAAACATTCGTTCATAACATTCATACTTACTATCACATCAATCATTATATCATACACTTACCACTTAAGGTAAGTGTATTCACACTTCACATTGAGTATGCACACAACCCCTAAAACATAACAAGGAAATGGGGCTAGAAACTCACCTGAGTGCGGTTACGTTCGCCGTTAATGGTTATTCCTTTCTTTAACTGTGCGTGCGACTAACTGTATAACATTTACACGTATCAATTAACTATAACTACCCATATCGCGTTTCTAGTCTAATTATAACCCTCAACGAACGGGGGTCCGGGAGCAGCGTCCCTGGCAGCGGGGTTCTATAGGCGGCAACCCTTAGCAGGGTCCAAGGGGCAGAGCCCCTGGCTGGGGTCGAGCTGCCAGTTCAGCTTGGAAAAATTTTATTTCCATTAACTGTCTTAACACATTTTTCATTAGAATTCTAAACTTTATTTTATTCTCCCACTCTTTTGCTTTAACGAATTAAGCCTGATTCGTTAACTAATTCGTTATCTTTCGTGATCTGATTCGTTAGTCTGGTTCGTTATCTTAACATAGTGAATGATAAGTAACAAACTAACTGATTCGTTATCTTATCATGGTCCGGTTCGTCATCTGGTTCGTTATCTCAGCATAGCGAATTGGGTGAGTAACGAATCACTTGATTCGTTGTCTTAACATAACGAACTAGGTGAGTAACGAATCACTTAACGAACTACTTCTAGTTCGTTATCTCTTTTAACGAATGGGCATAACGAATTTCTTGCTAATTCATTATGTCTCCGCTAACGAACTAGGGCATAACGAATTGCTTGCTAATTCATTATGTCGGGCCGGAAAAACGGGCGATGGCCGGAAAAGCGTGTATTACCCCCGTTTTACACCGTTTTTCGTCCCGTTTGATCCAGATCTGAGCTATCTTTTGATCGGTTTATACCCGATTCCATCCGGATCTCGTGACTTTAATGGTTTAAGAGTGCCGGCTCGTCGTTTCGCAACTAGATCTAGCGGGTTTGGGTCCATACAATATCATACTATCATTACCTCGGGTCGGAAATCAATTCTTCTTCTTGGTTCGGCTAGAGAAAAGAGAGAACTAGAGAGATAGCATAAGTGTGTGTTTTGGGTGGTGTATGGAATATGTGAAAATGAATGGATTAATGGGTTGTGGTTTATATATTATGGGTCATGGGCTTAAGCCCATGGTCTTTCCTTTAATAACCCAAGTCCATTACCCATATTACTTAATCCAATACAAGCCCATCTCATAACATCAATTATTTATATTAACCAAAACGAGAAAACAGGATATATGGATATTTTTTGTGGATTTGTGAGTAACATTGTCTATATATGTGTAACACGACAATAAACACAAGTTGAAATTTTTTAATGCAAAAAATAAACAACATATTTGTTTTTCTATTGTCTTAGTTGTTTTGGAGCTTACTTATTTATAACTGTCATCACTCATTTCTAATCTAATTTTTGCAATATAGATGTGATTGGCGTTGTAGCTAAATATGAACCAATTGAAGACAAAATCAAATCTAATGGTGTTGAGACCAAGATGATGTATCTAACATTAAAGGTTTGATACGTTGATTATTTCTTATTGATATTGTTAAACTTAGATACCTTTTAAATTTATAATTTTTTTGACTACTTTATTATTTTTGTTTATTTCAAGGGCGTCTCGCTGTTTAGATTCACTTAATGTTAGTAAGATGTACATCAACGAAGACATACATGAAATCAGTGAATTCAAGATGAGGTTTTGTTTTCATTTATATTTACTACCCGTTGTTTTTTTGTTAATTAGTATAAAATTTATTTCACATTTTATATAATATTTATTTGTCGTTTATTAGGTATCTTGGTTCATTGCCTTCTAAACCTTCATCAAGTAGCCGTCTTTCTGCACCAACTATTCGTGTTCCGTTTCGCGAGGAGTTTCTTAACTCAACCGAGTTCTGTCATATCATTGAACTCCCGAAGAATTTTATAAGGTAACTTGATTTGTTCAAAACATTTTTAATACTTCATTACTAAAATTTGTGTTTCTATGTTTTTTCTGCCTAAACAGGTTATTATATGAAAAAATCTTGTTGCGCAACAACTTAAGCATAAGAAAATATCAAACCATGCCTTTCCCCGATGCCGAGTGTATATCTATTGCATCTAATAGTTTGATTCAAGAAGAGTTGTCATACGATCAAAACTTGCTAAAAGTAGAGTTCCAAACTCTATTTAATTCAATTACTAATGAGCAAAAAAATGTTTTTGATCGTATAATGATGGCTGTTCAACAGAATAAGGGGGGGGGGGGGTGTTCTTCGTATATGGTTATGGTGGAACAGGTAAAACGTACTTATGGAAGACCTTATCAACTGCCATAAGATCAAAAGGCGAAATCGCCCTAACTGTTGCTTCAAGTGGAATTACTTCGTTTTTGTTAACCGGAGGTCGCACAACACATTCCAGATTTATATTCCGATAAATCTTAATGAGGATTCTACTTGCTACATGGATCCAGGTACAGATGAGGCGCAATTATTAGAAAAAACCAAATTAATAATTTGGGATGAAACTCCAATGCACCACAAACATGGCTTTCAAGCTCTTGAGAGGTCTTTAAAAGATGTTTTATCTTCTAATTTTCTATTGGAGGAAAATTTGTTGTATTTGGAGGAGACTTTCGACAAATGCTACCTGTAGTTCATAAGGGCACTATACAAGACATAGTAAACGCCTCTCTATGTTCTTCTTACATTTGGAGTGAATGCAATGTCTTGAGATTAACAAAAAACCTAAGGTTAACTATGGGTACGCCGTCATCTGATGTTGAGGAAACCAGATTATTTGCTAAATGGATTTTAGATATAGGTGAAGGTACTATTGGCGGTCCTAATGATGGTGTTGCAACAATTGATATACTTGACGATCTACTAATAAAAGATTCAGTTGATCCTATATCAAAACTTTTTGACTTTGTATATCCTGATATTCTACAGAATTACGAGAACCAACATTACTTTCAGGATAGAGCAATACATGCACCAACAAACGAAATTGTTGATGAGTTAATGATAGTTTGCTCAAGTTTTTTCCAGGTGATGAAGTCGAGTACTTAAGTTCAGATACTATATGCAGTTCAGAATATATCAATGACACTGATGATACAACTTTATACTCTCCTGAACTGCTTAATAGTCTAAGAATATCCGAACTACCAAACCACAAACTGGTGCTAAAAGTTGGTGTTCCTGTTATGCTCCTTAGAAATCTTAACCAGAAAGAAGGCTTATGTAACCGTACTTAACTACAGATTATATCTTTAGGTACTCGTGTAGTTGAAGCCAAAATTATTTCTGGAACTAACATTGGTCATAGAGTTTTGATTCATAGATCGCCACTGACTCCATCAGACAACAAAATAGCCTAAAAATTTCAAACACGACAATTTCCTCTTGCAGTATGTTTCGCGATGACGATAAACAAAAGCCAAGGTCAATCGTTATCAAGGGTAGGTTTGTACTTAAAAGAACCCGTGTTCTCACATGGACAACTATACGTCGCCTTGTCAAGAGTTACAAGCAGGAGTGGGCTAAAGATTCTGATTCTTGATAAACAAGGTAAACTGACCAATAAAACAACAAATGTTGTGTACAAGGAAATTTTTTCTTATTTATAAATACTTGTGTAAAGTTTTTATTTTTTTGCAATTCTTGTAATTTTAATGTAATTTGTAATTGTATTAACAATATATGACAACTGTGTTATTGATTGTATTTTGCTTAATGTTTAAATATTAAAATTTTCATTAATTGCCCGTGTAATACACGGGTCTCAAACTAGTTCAACTATATAGTAAACTAATAAATCAAATAAATCACATAATCTATTCCACTAGTGAATAATCTAATAACTAATCTAGAAAATAACGAAAGTTTAGAGGAGAAATACATGAATTGTTAAATTGAGGATTTGGAAGCTGTTTAGAGTCGGTTTGTGAAAAGCGGGGAAGGACAATGCGTTACACTAAGGTAGCGTTTGGTATGCATTAATCACTGGAGGAATGGAATGATTCGTTGTTTGGAAATGAAAAAAGTAGTGTTTGGTTGCTCAATGGAATGGAATCATCCATTACACATGGAATCCAATTCCCTAAAAACCATTCATTCCTATCCGCCTTTTTTTTCATTCCATTCCTTATTCACTCCACTTTCTCAACAACACGACCACATAACAACATCAACCACAACCACTACCATAGCCACCGCCGCCGCCGCCACTGTCGTCGTCTCCACCACCACCAGCGCTAAAACCGCCACCGCCACCGCCACCATTGTCACCTTAACCGCC
Source organism: Bidens hawaiensis (assembly GCF_021521415.1). NCBI lineage: Eukaryota > Viridiplantae > Streptophyta > Magnoliopsida > Asterales > Asteraceae > Bidens > Bidens hawaiensis. The sequence continues at coordinate 176,603 of NW_027495774.1, read as the reverse complement.
ACAAGCCTAGTAGCGATACCTGATGACCTCCAGGTAGGCCCATCGCGTATCGCTATTCATTAAAATAATAATTAAGGATCCGTTAACCCATCGCTATACGCGATGAATCCTTAACAAGACCCGTCGCGTATCGCGACGGGTCAGTTGATCAGCGCCTATAAATAGGGTCATCAGCCCTCATTCACACTAACACGAATTCATCTCTCTACCTCGATAAGCGTGCCCCGACCCTCCTCGTAATTCGTACCAATAACGAAGTTTCCTCGAAATTCATGCCACACATTGACAACATTGCCTCGAAGCGCGTGCCATCAAGAGACGAGCCGACGTCCACCTCGAAGTACGTGCTAACAAAGATTGGCGTGCGACGTGCCTCGATTTACGTACAAAGAAGGGTCGATCAAGATTTGTCGATAAACTTGCAAGAGTCGAAGTGTTGCCCGAGAGTCTAGAAATTATAAGCCAACCAAGGTAGGGGTAATGCCCGAATAATATATTAATATAATATTAAAAGCTTAGACCCTAGTCGAGGGTATACTCGATTCCTCTAGAATAAACTAAAGAAAATATAACAAAGAAAATATAAATAAGAAATATGAATGTAAAGTAATTCTTTGTTATTACTATTATTTAAGTTTATTATTTAAATAATATGTAAGAAAATAAAGTGTACGTTTCTTCTTCTCTTCAAGAAGAAGAAACGTAGTGTTAGAAAAGTAAACAAGTAAAACTAATGGTTTAAACTTGTAAAATAAGAAAAGATGTTTTGAACTAAAGGTTCTTAAAGAAAATATAATCGAGGTAAAGATTATACAAAAAGAGACTAAAGGTCTTAAACTAAATTAAAGATCTAGTAATAACAAAAGATTATACTCGTACTATAAGTCCGAGATAGCAAAGACGAACCGATCAGTGAAGTGAAGTTGATACTTTCAAAAGGTGAATACGCCCAACTTTTATAACTCGTATTATCGAGTCAAATAAATGAATTACATGAGATTACGTATCTCTAAAACATTATAAACAAAAATAATCGCTAGCCCTCAGGCTGTCGTGTACGTTTGTTTGGATCCTTACATATGTGGTTAGACGGTGGGCACACCGCGCCACACCTGGTTATAAGCCTCCGCCATGACTGGCCGGACCTAATTTATGTTCGAGAGAGGGTAATCATGTGTATACTAATGGTAGCTAAGTAATCTCGAACGTTGCGGTGTTTGCTGAGTGGTTTCAAGTAGAGCTTAAGTTTGTAATTATGTTTTATGTTTTTAAACTTAATTATTCCTAACCCACGATGGGCCGAGACCTAAGTTATGTCTCGAGGGGTAATTAAGTAAATAAGGTATTTTATGCGGCAGCTTATTCACCAACATGTGTTGTTGACGTATTTTCAAACTATTTTTACAGGTAACGAAGGTTAGACGCGCTTGAAGAATCGAAGTCCTCAATAGGCGATCTGATGGCTCAGATCATTTTGTTAAACTTTAAAATATGTAAATGGTGGTTTGATAAACAAGTAATCATTTTGTAAACATTAACGGGTATTTTTAAATCCCATCTTTTGATATGTAAATATTATATTTTAAATTCACGCTAATATTTCCGCATTTAATCCGCAACTCTAATTTATTTACAAAACCGGTACCAACTGTTGGTCACGCGCCTAGGCCTAAGATGGGGGGGGGGGGGTGACAACCACCCAATATTCCCACCACCTTCCACCACCAACAATCGCTCTCGCCCATCGCCATCGCCACCCACCACCGCCACCACCCACCACCACCATTACCGCTCGCCGTCCACCATCGCCACTCACTACCATTTTTATTTTATTCAGGCTTTTTCTAGCTTTCCAAAAAATAAAAAATAATAATTCATGTCATTCCCACATGGTAGCCAAACATGTCAATGGAATGGTAATGAGTCATTTCATTACTACGTTCATTACATTCCCTCGCTCATTCCATTTCATCACCCATTTCATTACCTCATACCAAACAGACCCTAATGGAATTGAATGCTGAATTGATGTGATGATTAATTCTTCATGTAAGAAATGGAAAACTTGATAAATATTAAACTTATGAACTTGTTACAGCAGTGAGAGTAGTAACTGCAACAGAGAAGGATGTAGACGACATGATTGTAAGCTTGGTCGAGTTCCCCTTTAGGATGTATAGTTAAGGATGGTGTTAAGGTTCTTGAGAGGAACCCGGTTTAGGAGAGAGGAGGCACACAAAATTGTTATGTGTGTGTGATTAGGTTGCGATGTTAATATTCATCTCTCTTTAAGGGGAAACCCTTTATTAGCTAGTAAGGGTAATATGGCCCATCAGCAATTACCAAACTAATATATAATAAGGTATAGTTAATATTTTGTAGGGCTGTCAATTTCGGACACGAACCTGCTAACACGACACGACACGACACGGGTCTTAACAGGTTTGGGTTTGAGCATAACAGGTTTCGTGTCTTTAACATGTCAACCTGTTTAAGACTTGTTTAAATTCGTGTCTTAACAGGTAAAACACCTGTTAACCTGTTAGTACACGTTAATAACATGTTAATATTTTTAATGTAAATTATAAAATATCTCTATATATATAGATAAGATCTTCAGTTTCAATTTTCAAATCCCGAATAGTTATACTGCCTCATGCTTTGACTGTTCAATGCCCTAGACCTAAATACCTAATTTATATCAATAATCGATATATATATTTTTAGACTTCACTGCCGCCGTTTACAAATTACTTCTCCTTCTCAATTCTCATACTCCATCTCCTTTGTTCCAAGGTAAGTTTCTAGTTATTAATAACATTGGGAGATAATATAACATTAATATTAATGTTAATTAGAGGATGGGTGATTATGGTGATTCAATTTATGGCTGATTGGGTGGTGATATAACAGTAGGGATGTCATAATTTATATATTAGTGTTTTATGTAAATCATGTAGCATTTAGGTTTTTCTTTTGTGATGGTTTATACCTTATAATTGTATTAAAGTTGTAATCTTATTTATTTTTCCTTTAGTGTAGATGGATTCCAATGGTAAAAAAGTTGACTTAGAAGGTGATAACTCAAAGAATATGAATATGAAAGATGATGAGGTTGAGTTTGTGGACATAGAAGATGACAATGATGCTGGTGATAAAAAAGCAGGGGAAAAAAGACAACGAAAGGGTACATCTATAGTTTGGAAGTATTTTATTAAACTTCACAAAGAAACCAATAAGTGGAAAGATTCAATGCAAGTGCACAAAGTGCAGCCATGTTTTGTTATATGTTAGTACTCAAGGTACAGGCAATCTTAAACGACACCAACTAGTTGCATTGGTAGTAACTATCAAGATGTTGGTCAAATGCTTTTTAATAGTGACATGAAATTAAGGTCTTCTAGTTATGATAATAATAATTTTCGTGACATGCTTATAGCTGCTATTGTTATGCATGAATTGCCTTTATCATTTGTAGAGTATAAAGGCTTTAGAGATTTATTTGCATACTTGCAACCCAACGTGAATGTCCCTTTTAGGAATACTGCTAGATCTGATTTATTGAACTCTTTTACTAGAGAAAAGTATAAGGTTAGAAAAATGCTTTTGGAGGCACCTGGGATGTTATGTCTAACTTCAGATTTATGGACTTCTATTACTACTGATGGGTATTTAGCAATTACAGTGCATTTTATTGATAAACAATGGGTTTTGCAAAAGAGAGTATTATCATTTTCTTTCATGTCACCGCCTCATACCGGTGTTTCTTTATTTGAAAAGGTGTTTTCAATTCTAGTAGAATGGAGCATAGAAAAAAAAAATACTTTGTGTGACTTTAGATAATGCATCTTCTAATGACACATATGTTGGGCTTTTAAGAGAACAATTGAATACAAAGTCACCACTTGTTTCAAATGGTAGATTTTGTCATTTGAGGTGTTGTGCACATATTCTGAACTTAATTGTGCAAGATGGGCATAAGGAAATTGATGAATGTGTCTACAAAGTTAGAGAGAGCATCAAGTATGTAAAAGGATCACAAGGAAGGAAAGAAAAGTTTTTGAAGTGTGTTAAGTTGCTTTCTTTAAGTTCGAAAAAGGGGTTAGGGCAAGACGTTCCTACTAGATGGAATTCTACCTTTTTAATGCTCGATAGTAGCATTTATTACCGACGTGCTTTTTGCCATTTAGAAATTAGTGATTCTAATTATAAGAGTTGTCCAAGTAGATTAGAGTGGGACACCATTCAAAAGATATGTAGTTTTCTTGCAGTTTTTCATGAGGTGACTAATGTTTTTTTCGGGTACTAAATATCCTACCGCCAACTTATACTATCCACACATTTATGTTGCTTATTTTACACTACATAAAAATTTGAGTTCAAAGGATGAGTACATGAAAAAAAATGGCTGAGTTGACGATGGCGAAGTTTCAGAAATACTGGTCTGATTTTAGTCTTACATTAGCCATGGCAGTGGTGTTAGATCCTAGATTCAAATTACATTTCATTGATTGGAGTTATGGAGTAATTTATGGAGCCGAAAGCGCTGAATATGAAATTGTTGATCAGTTTGTGCATTCTACTTTTAATGAATATGCCATGTTAAATGCTGATAATGGTTCATCTCCATCTTCGGATAATGCAAGTAGTTCAAATGCGAGCAATGTAGTTGACGATACAAAAGTCAGAAATGCAATTGTATTTGGATGGGCCTAGAATTAAAAGGAACACGGAACTAGATGTGTTGGCGTTTTGGAAAGCCAATGAGTTTAGATATCCCACACTTTCAAGGATGACTAGAGACTTTTTGACCATTCCGGTATCTACAGTCGCATCGGAGTCTACCTTTAGTGCTAGCAGAAGGGTACTTGATCAACATCGAAGTGCACTTGGTAAAGATACCGTTGAGGCTCTTGTTAGCACAAAAGATTGGTTATATGCAGAATGTCCATTTCCTTACTTTTTTTATTAAGTTTTTTACATAGTTTTTCTTTTCAATATTATATGTTTGTTTGTAGGTTCTAATCAAGTTAAGTTAGATGAGCTCACTGAAAATATAATGGCGCTTGATATTAATAGTGAATCAGATGCTTCAAATCCGGTAAACAATTTTGAGGTACCAAATCCATTGTTTCTAAATTTTTATACATTTTTAGTTTCCTAAACATTATAATGTGCATGCTATAACTTTTATTGCACTGAAAGCTGTTGTAAATTTTTGTTTTCAAGTTTGAAATTTTAGAAAATTTTTGTGTGATGATTTGAAATTGAAGATGTGGTTAAGAAGATCCGTTTGAACTCGTACTTGCTTTAATAAATGTTAAGATTTGCTTTTGGATTTGTGAATTTTTGTTTCAAATGTGTCATGGATTATGTATCATTCTAGACTTTTATGCTTGTTTTGCCAAATTTTGTTCAACTACACGTGTATTATGTATCGTGTCCTTAAGCAGGTCTCTAAACAGGTCTTAACGTGTTAACCCGTTTCTAAACAGGTTCGTGTTCATGTTTGGAAATAATGACACGATTAGTTATCGTGTCGTGTTCGTGTATAGCTCTACAGGTGTTCGTGTTTTTTCGTGTTGTGTCTTATCATGTCGTGTCCGACACGTTATGACAGTCATAATATTTTGATCTATTATAATATAAATGATTATAATGACCGTATATTAATATATATAACCTTACATTCTCCCACTTGGCCAAATAATCATTTATTATGAGTATTAGATTAGTCTGATAAGAAGTTAATACTTATTTTAGCTTTAAACTCAAATTGGAGCAGAAATACAGTCATTGAATTGAACATCAGCTCAAGACCCCATTAATCATATTGCAGTCCTTATTTAAAACCTAAGTAATTATGATCAAAATTTTCAAGTAAGCCCTTCAAACGTTTGATTTGTATAATAATTTGTCTATATGTCATTATGCATGAAAAACATATTAAGAGACATACAAAATCAAAACTAATGAGGAAATTAGTAGTTAACCATTCAAAGTACGATATGCAGTTGTACATGGTCATCAAATAAACCCCTCATGTTTATAAGCGCTTTCATAATACTTATGGGTAATAGACCTTTAGCTATAGGATCCTTAAACATATCATGAATGTATTCGATATGAAAATTTAGATTTCTCAATTCGTTTATAAACGAATAATTAATTTCATATCAGAATTTAATGCAGCACCTCTCAAATTGTTATTGTTTGAGAAAACATGGTAGCTGACTTTATCACAATAAGTCTTCAATATATAATTTATATGGAGTTTAATAAAACTTATGAGCCCACTAATAAATATTCAACAACATTTATTGACAACATCGTTGTAATTAATCAACATATTATGTCGTTATGACTTAGATTGTTGTTATCAGTTCATTATGACTTATTCGTAAGATAAATTTATTGACTGACATAAGAATATATCCCGAAAATTACATTTACTTATCTCTGAATATGACAAAGTTAGAGTAATCTGCTAGTTTGAATTTTCACTTCTTCTTTTAAATTATAGTATTCGTTTTCTTTAAAGATACCTTACTCTTTTAGATGCTTCATATTAGTCTAGAAATATCTAGTGTGTTGCAATTTGAGTAATATCTAAACGAGTATATACTTGAACTTATATAAGGCTTCTACTTAATGAATCATAAGGAAATAATCCATGTGATCCTATTATTCTCTAGAAGAGAGAAATATTGTTTGTTGCATGTGTAAGGAGTATCTCTGAGATCTATCATATCAAAGTATGTGTGAACAATGCTTTGACTTATGTAACATATACCTGTTAGAAGAATGTCATCTACATAAGGACACGCTTGTTTTTAGTTGCTCCCACTCATTTTGAGGTAGGTACATTAATCCACTTGGTTTTTGACAAAATTAATTTTATAAAAGATTTATCTCATTTTGATGGTTGCATAACCCGTATATGGATTTTATTGAATTATAGACTAAATGTTCTTTGACTTTCAGTTTATAACTTTTATGTTGTTTTATGAACATATAATTATGTAAGCCGATTGTTAAGGAAATTTGTTTTAATGTCCATCTAATGTAGATCTTAACTATTATAAGCTACTAGAACAATAATGATCCTTCAAAAAATCTTTTGTAATATAGGTAAGAAGATTCTTTGATAATTGGTTTTTCCTTGAATATAACCTTTAGCAATCAATAGTGCTTTTAGTGTCTTAAATTTTTTTTATTGGGATTTAATTTAGTTATGAACCCTCTTAGGTGATTCAACCAAATCTCATATGTTATTCTGCTAATAATAGCTTTATTCCATTTAGAAGATTGATTGATGTTAATGGTTTAATTAGAAGGGGTATGATCATTAAACTTTCCAACATCCATTTCAACTTTAGTTAGGGAGGTTACATAATCATCAGTGTTAGTAGGTTAAAACCCATATGGCCTCCTAAGTTGATTATTGGGTAATTTTAAAAGTCTCGGTTTTATGGATAAGCTCTTGGTTAGGTTGCTATCAATTTTCAGGATTCTAAATATGTAACGGTTATGATGTACACGAGGTGTGATCGGAGTTAAATTTGGAGTAAAATTTAGTGACTCACTTCCCCCCGCCTCTTGTACTTTTGTCAAGTCATTATAAGGACTTTTACTGCTCCCACTGACCTTAGAAACCTTTAGGAAATTAGCATGCTTATAGTCAATATTTAAAAACCAATAGATTCTAACAAAGAAACAAGTTTATAATATAAGTTGTTGCAGTTTCTCTTGGCAAGGATTAGTTTAGTAAGAAATATGAATTTGCCCACGTTTAAGCAACAATGAAACTTTTGTAAGAGTAGTAGTAAATTATTAGATAAGTTTTAATGGAATAGTGTTGTGATGGAGCAGTGTCTTGTACAAGAGGTGTAATTAAGATAATATCAAGTTTTCACTCCCCCACCTCTTGCAAATCTTGTAAGTTATGACTGAGACACTTAAGGCTCCCACTGATTTTTAATATCTCTAGGAAAAATACAAGAGAAGTTTCAATGATGTAAGTGATGTGGGAATCTGTCATATATATGTTAGAGTTGATTTGATTTCATTAACGTTCAGATGTTATAATAAACTTAGGGACATATTTAGAAGAAATCGTATTAAGTATATATGAATGGATCTTTTTAAGACCATGGACCATTGAAGACAGATTAGGTACAAGTATATAACCTTTTTAATGATAAAAGAATTATGTCTGAATATTCCGTTTGAATAAGTTCCACTAATGTAAGTGAAATATAACTTCTGGTGGACCCATAGTTATTTCTTAAGCCAAACAATGTTTAAGACATCTAAAACCACTAAGAATGGGATTATATGAAAAGTCACCCTCATCAACCATGTCATGATTTCTCATGAAATTTGATTTTAGTGGATGAATTTTATAGGTCTCATTTGTCATTTGTTAAATTTTTATTTGCATGATAACAAAAGTTGTGAAAGTATATAGTATCATCTAGTTCTATTTTATAAATGTTTCAATCCAGATATTGATAACAAAAAATATGAGAGTTAAGGTAATTGTGACTTTATGTTGGCTATGTAAACCTCACAACTGTCATAATGTAGCTTAAGTATTAATACTAAATTCTGATTAATCTCCAGAATATTCAATGTATCATAAAGAGTAATTAGAAAACAATTTATAATGGTTTTAATAACCTTAACATTTAAATTTGTCACTAACACTCATGTTAGTAATATGTTGATTTCGGGTAAACATATAGAACTAGACTCAACCAATTAAGCGTTATTGGGAATATTAGGATTAGCATACTTAAATATCATTAATATACAACTATCAATTTTAGCCATTTGTCCTTTTGAATTATGAATAATCTTGTTGCTTATGCCTAATCTAATGACATATTTTTGCAATGAGACTTCTCCTTAAAGAGCTTAAAGCTGAAAGTAATACTTGTATTTTTTTTATGAACCTTAGAATTATCCACTTTTAGGTTTTAGTGGTAGTGAGTTGAATAACATCTTATTTCCAGTATTAGACATTTCTTTTCTTGTACATATGTTGGTGATCAATACATTCATTTTCCTTTGGCACTTCTAAGTGTTATAGTTGATTCTTAAGACACCAAATTGTACTATTGAAAATTTTAGTATGTAATGTACTAGAATATTGTACTTAATTTCATGTGTGAGCCCTTAATTTTATGGGTCATGATTGTACATTATGATGTATTCATTAATACCATTTAACTTTATAGTTAGAATTTTTAAGGAGTGCATGAATCTTAGGAATTATTTTGATTAGTCTTAGGAAAAACTAAATCTAGAATAACTCTAGTGATATCATTTATTTATATAAGTTCTTGATTATCATTATCGTAAGAGACATTATAATTGACTCATTCTATTTTTTATGCTCTAGTTTTCAATGGAATGAGTGTTATTAGAAAGAGTACTAGGATAGTCATATCATGTCTTAAGGGATAATTAAAAGTAAGAAGAGCTATATATTATTGAAACTCTTTATGATGTAAAACTTATATTATGTTTTAATATTAGAGTGGATGATTTGGATGATATAGTTATTTATAGAAGAAAATTATAGTGAGTAATGCTATGAGATATTAAAGTAAGATAGATTAAAGTTTTTGATCATTAGATTACTGAATGATTATTAATGTGTGGATTATTATATTTTATTGAAGATGTGATATGTATATTATTGACATCAAACTAATAGACTATAATTAAAAGTTCTACTTAAACAAAAAATAAATCACCTTTGGGCATAATTAAATTTTATTGAAGTATGTGTGCAAAACAATTGTAACACATCACCTTTAGGCAGAAGTGAGACAATTATATTAATTATGCACATGCTAGTTTTGCTTGATAAAAATATAACACATCACTTTTAGACAAAAGTGAGACATTTATATCATGTTAGGCAAAACTAACAAAAGCTTTCACTTAGACTTGAATGATCTGGTAAATGTAACTTATCACCTTTGGGCAGGAGTGATACATTAAAAGTTCATTCAAGTTAAGCCTTTATGTTTTATAAAATTTTATAATATTTAAGTATTTACAAAACATTTTAATGAGTTAATAGCAAAAACTTTCTAGGTAAAATTAAGGATTTCAAGAAATAATGTTTTCGGGTAAATTATAGTTTTCGGATGATATGGGTTCTTGGTTAGTAGGTTTTCGAGTATTATGGGTTTTCAGGTAAAGTAACGAGTTTTCTGAAAATTAGCGTGTTTACGGGAAAAAGATTGGAAAACTATTAAAAAAAACCCGTATAAGGCCATAAAGTTTAAAATCCAAGAACTTTAAAATCCAAAAATTAATATTATCCTAATTAAACTGAAAACACAAAAAAATTAATAAGACCCATACAATTAATTCCGTAAACTAGTTGATCCCTAAACTGATTTCGAAAACTAAAAGGATAATAATATGATTTGATTCAAATCTTTTACGGATTAATAATTATATCTATTACCTATTTTAATGGGATTCCAATCTTTTAAGAAAATACCAAAACTTTTAGTTTATTCAAAATTTGAAAAATTATATCTCTAAATTAACTTTAACAAATTTTAATCCAGATTTGAACCAAAATATGAGATAATTTTAAAATTATGATGAACACGAAGAACATCGTCAGAAATTTTAATTATTAGACATATTCAAAAACTGGAATTGAAATATTTAAACATGATTTTAACAGATTTCGAAAATATTAGGGTTTATTAAATATGAATTTTAGTGATTTTAAACCGTTTCATATATTGTTTTCGTAATAGGACATGAAAAAAAGAAACCGAAAAAATTAGGTTTTATCAAGTTTTAGTTCATGTTTTTTGATTCAATTCCAGATTTAGGAAAAACATGAAGAACTGATTAATCAACATCGCTTTGATACCACATGATAATCAATTTTTCATGTAAGCAATGTAAAACATGATAAATTTAAACTTATGAACATGTTACAACAATGAGAGTAGTAACTGCAACAGAGAAGGATGTAGACGATATGATTGTCAGCTTGGTCGAGTTCCTCTTTACGATGTATAGTTAAGGATGGTGTTAGGATTCTTGAGAGGAACCCAGTTTAGAAGAGAGGAACACATACAAAATTGTTATGTGTGTGTGATTAGGTTACAATGTTAATATTTATCTCTCTTATATACATAAGGGAAAACCCTTTATTAGCTAGTAAGAGTAATATGACCCATCAACAACTACCAAACAAATATATAATAATTTATAGTTAATATTTTGATCTATTATAGTATAAATGATTATAATGACCATTTATAAATATATATAGGGTTTGGATCAAATACAAATGAAATTAACGTGCTAAACGTGAAAATCAAGTAGAGTAATTATGTAATTACATTATAGAGTAATTATCATAGAGTAATTACATAATTACTATACTTGATTCTCATGTTTAGCATGTTAATTTTCTTTGTACCGTTGCAATTGATGTTCGATCCCGAAGAGAAGGAAGAGATCTTCGGAAAGTGGGTTTTTATGATCCGGTTAACCTTCCTCAATATATATAATTTTAGATGATGTAGTTTCAAACTAATGCTTAGGTCCCATTTAGTTGACAAAATTCATAGGAATTGAAATTGGTCTTGTAATGAATTCCACAGAAAACTATGTCAGGTTAACACTAATGGAATTGAAATTAGAAGAATATATTCCACCATTTATAGAAATTTAAGATTTAAGAAGAATCCTTCACTATATGGATGGGTTTTTTAACTTTTCATTGGAAAATTGCAAAAGAGTAATTGCGGTTTTCGTCCCTGTGGTTTGTCAAAATATGTCGTTTTAGTCAAATAGTTTCAAATTTGCGATTTTCGTCCATGTGGTTTCATTTCACCTGCAATTAAACCCGAATTTATTAACCCCGTTATGATGGGTCGTTAAACCCATCAGCGTGCCCCTCACGTGAGGTGAAGTTTTGTCCCTTTTCTCCTCAAATAAACCCCAGTCCTAATTTGCAAGCCTCCTCACGTGAGGGGCTAAGGTGTACTTGGGGAGAAAAGGACAAAACCGCCCCTCACGTGAGGGGCACCCTGATGGGTTTAACGACCATACTTAACGGGGTTATTGAATTCGGGTTTAATTGCAAGTGAAATGAAACCATAGGGACGAAAATCACAAATTTGAAACTATTGGACTAAAACCGCAGATTTGGACAAACCACAGGGATGAAAACCACAGTTCACTCATTGCAAAATTACTAAAAGAGCCTCTCTTTTTTTTTATTCTTCATTCCACAAATTAATTATCGGCAGTTTCTTTGCACTTGAAATTCTAGATTTTGTGATTAAATTCGAAGTTTAGTGATTTGATTTAATATAATTTACATTGCAATGGTATAGATATTTTTTCTAACCTCACAATAGCATTTCCTAGTTTTCAAGTAAACTACTCTAGATTTGATATTCTTTTTAAATAAACTTTATAGTTATGAATTTAGAGGAACACGAGTCGGTTGCATTTATAGTCTCGATCAATTAGACTTTATTCAGATATCAGGGAAGGTGGAGGAGGTTTCGTAGAAGGGTATTTTAGTATTTTAATTTTGTAAACATTCCAATTCCTTTATTAAATTTACAAACTAAACATCCATTACATTTCAAAGGAATTCATTCAAATTGCAATTCCAATTCCTTCAAAAACATCCTATTTGTTAGTAATTTCCAACTCCAAGTTACAAGTCGGCAAACTTGATATATCAATATTGACGAGTCGGTCATAGTTGGTTATGTTTAATTCATAAGGCTAAGGGATATATATGTCTGCGTCATGTCAATTTTCCCCCATCATTCAACATCATCCTTTGACACCCTTCAACCTAGGAGTATACATCATTTCTTCATTTTCCATTTTATGCTTTTAATTATTTAAAATTATATATTTATAAATAAATTATATGCATATTTATAAAATATATTTAAACTTAATAAATAATATTAGTAATTATATAATCATTAAATTAGAAAGCAAATAAAAGAAAAAAAACTATATAAAACCCATCCATTCCACCTAGCCCACCTTGAACCTAAAACCCATTCTCGCCATCTTCAACCTAGCCGCAACCTACCACCATAAAAAATCTGCCAACCGTCAAAACCCAGCCATCGCCATCGTCAAAAGCCACCGGGCCTCTTCTTCTCAATACAATTCAAGCAAAAAAAATAAATAAAAGAAATTGGAAGAAAACTCGCGTGACTTGACTGAGCACCCTCACGCGTGACGTGAGGGAGGCTGGGGCGGTGTTTGAAGGGTCTCACGTGCTGACAAGGCTTCCACGCCGGGCTAATTACAATATGTTTTCTAATTGCTTTGTAATGTAATTGGTAATATCTTGGCTAGCAAATTAGAGTTAGTTTGTATAAGGCGAAGTATGGTTAGGCAATATAGAATATATGAGATGCAACTGAATTAAGGTTTATTAAGAGTTAAACAGAGTTAGGGTTTAAGAGATTGTAATAAGTATTTATAGTTATGTTTTTTGATTATTATAAATGAAAGTTATTCGTTTAATTGTGTTTAATTATTAATCAAGAATTTTGGCCAACTTGGACATGAGTCAAAATTTGAATGGTACAACACTCTTTAATCATTATAGCTAAAAACAAACACAGTGAAACAATGATCCATTTTCCAACTATTGGTAAAAACAAAATCAAATTCAGCTCAAAAGAACATCAAATTGCATATGCTTATCACATCGAACTTCCTCTGTTCTGAGCTATTTAACACACAACATAAAGTCCAATATTTTTAACACACCTTTTGAAAATTTTGAAGATAAGGCCAGATCAAAGTAATTGTTTCAATTCTAATATTAATATATTGACCAAAACACCGTTCGTGTAAAAACTGAACTATTATCAAATTTGCTGCATACATGTCTACAAACTACCAAACTCCCATGTTTTGTGACAAAGCAAAACAAAACCGTTTATATTCAAAAATGCCAATGGTGGTTAGTATTTGATGGAGAAGAAAGATAAAGTGGTGCCGTGAGACTCACATTTTTTATTATTATTTCATTAAAAAGTGTCATGTAAACAATAAACTAACAGAGTTAGTGTTTCCGTTAGTTTGATTGTGCCAGACCGTCAGAAGGAAATAAGCTGAAAGTGATAATAAACATTTTGTTAGTTGTAAAGTATTTAAATCCGATATTTTTAATAGCAAATACTAATATTAAAACACAAGACATTTCACATCTCATTTTAGCTAAATTCTTTCTACAACAAATGTTATGATTCGATACCATAAAACAAACCAAATAACCCATCCAACCAACTTTACTAATCACAAATCCAAATCCAAATCCAAATCCAATTATTCTATTCACACAAGGCAACCCTCATGTTCCCAATATTAAAAAAAATATTAAATTAAGCACATCCCAGTAGAAAAACAGATCTAAATACTTGGATGTTTTCCCTTTTTAAATAATATTTAAAAATGTTAAGAAAAATGCCCTCTGTTGCTGTTCATTTGGTCTCCTTTACCGACCTTGATTCGATAACCATTCTCACCACTCTTTCTTTAAACCCCTATTATTTTCATTTTCCTCTCGAACAATAATATCACTCTCTTAAAAATCAGATCTTGAACCTCTTTCAAACCATTCAACAAACATGGGTGGCAGAGCTATAATAACAATATTATTATTATTATTACTAGTAATGCTTTGTGGGTTTTGTGAGTTGGGTGAGTCTGCAGTAGGGGTGAACTGGGGTACCATATCCAACCACCGGTTGTCTCCTGAGACGGTGGTGGATCTTTTGAAGGCTAACAACATTCAAAAAGTGAAGCTTTTTGATACTGACCCGGAGTGTCTTCGAGCACTTATGGGGTCTGGGATTGAGGTTATGGTTGGTGTGTCCAATGACCAGTTGGCGGATATTGGCTCCTCTGCTGTGGCTTCTGACTTGTGGGTTTCGCAGAATGTTTCCAGATATATGGTTAGAGGTGGTGCTAATATCAAGTATGTCTTGTTTATGTTTCGTTATTTATGATGTTGATCTGATGCTTTCTTATTTTTGTCACTTATAGTACAAGTTAAGAACTTATGTTTACATCATTATATTCCTAACTTGTACATAAGTCAGACTCTTGGTCAAGTCAAATCTGGAAAACTAGAATTGAGTGCATACTTAAGAAATTGAGTCTTGAAACCTTTGAATTTCTCACATCAAGTGTTGGTCAAAATCTTGATTAGGTGCCGCTTAAACGCGAAGGGCTACCGATTCGATTAATTGGGGAGGGCTACCGATTCGATTTCAGTCAAAATTGGTCAAATTTCTTTGAAGTATATGATATATTAAACTTGTTTTGGACAAACATATATAAAATTTTGTATTTATAGAAAAGGAAGGCAATTTAAACGCGTGAATAACTTGTAAAACAAAGATTCATGTGTTTTTATTTAAAAAAGGAAAGGTTTTTAAGCTCGTAAATTTGGGAAGAAACATCAAGTCTGAAATCCGTGTTCCGGATGATGAAACTGGGCTTATGTCAGTTTGCCACATGATCCGGCCCGTCAAGACGTTTCTGTACATTACTTATGGACCCTGTAACTCCAGATGTAGCCCAACTAATGCTCTTTTATAAGTTAGGCCTTTTCCAAATATGAGGCTGCTAGCTTTGTATCAATACTTGAGCCCATAACCACTTTCGACTTGATAGTTGATAATGGTATTTTGTATTTGCGTCCAAGATAGATCAGTGGTTCTAATTCTTGTAATTTGATCTAGGTGCATCGCAGTCGGAAATGAACCCTTCCTTTCAAGCTACAGCGGTCAATTCCAGTCATACGTGATGCCCGCCATAACAAACATTCAACAATCTCTAGCAAAAGCCAATCTAGCAGGCGCAATAAAGCTAGTAGTCCCATGCAATGCAGATGCATACGAGGCATCTCTCCCTTCACAAGGAGCCTTCCGACCTGAACTTACCCAAATCATGACCGACCTCGTCACATTCCTAAACTCCAACGGGTCCCCATTCATCGTCAACATCTACCCGTTCCTTAGCCTTTATGGCAACTCAGACTTCCCTCAAGACTACGCGTTTTTCGAAGGCACAACACATTCGGTCACTGACGGACCAAACGTATATTATAACGCGTTTGATGGAAACTATGACACACTAGTTTCCGCCCTTAATAAAATTGGGTTTGGGCAGATGCCCATAGTTATAGGCGAGGTGGGTTGGCCCACAGACGGAGCCATTAGTGCAAATGTTAATGCCGCAAGGGTTTTCAACCAAGGGCTTATAAATCATGTTTTAAGCAACAAAGGGACTCCACTTCGGCCCGCGCAGCCTCCTATGGATATTTATCTTTTCGGGCTGCTTGATGAAGAGGCTAAAAGCGTGCTGCCCGGGAGCTTTGAGAGACATTGGGGCATTTTCTCATTTGACGGGCAGGCAAAGTACCCGTTAAATTTGGGTAACGGGTTGTTGAGAAATGCTGAAGATGTTCATTATTTACCAGCGCGATGGTGTGTCGCGGATCCATTTAAGGATTTATCTGGTGTTGAAGAACATTATAAACTTGCGTGTACGGTTGCAGATTGCACGACTTTGAACTATGGTGGTTCGTGTAACGGGATTGGTGAAAGGGGGAATATTTCTTATGCGTTTAACAGTTATTATCAGGTGCAGAAACAGAATTCTCAGAGCTGTGAGTTTGATGGGCTTGGAATGATTACTTTTGTTAATCCTTCCATGGGTCAATGCAAGTTTCTTGTTGGTGTTGCTGAGGAGGTGATTACTAGGAGGGTTTCCCATGGTTTGAGGTTGCGTGGCGGATCGGTTATTATTTGGTTATTGGTGGTTTGGTGGGGATTTTTGTAAGTTATGACATGAACTTGCTAGTTAGATAGTTTTATATACTATATTGTATTAAGGTTTAGTAGATCATACCCATTAACAGATTTTGTTAGTTATTAATCAAACTTATGCTAGATGTTAAAACTTCATGAGTTGCACATGTGTTTTGTAATATAAGATGTGAACATTCTTCCATCAACATCTTCATTGCATGCATAATTACATATTAACATATAAATACAAGTTTCATTCTTGTGTTTAGAAGCAAAACATTACAATCTTTCTTGTAGCAGAAATTTTCAAAATGGGGTTTTTTAAACACGATGACGAGCGGGTGGTATATTGTTGGACCTCAAATTTGGGTTAGTCGTTATTTAAGACGGCGATTTCACTTTGCAAAATACTCCAAGCATCCAAAGTCACTATATTAGCTGGTGACTTAACCAAAATTTAACGTCTAACAAAAGTACCATCCATTTGTCATCACGGGTTTCTAAAAGATCCCATTTTCGAATAGACTTCTTATTGTAGCAACCGACTTTTTTGGGGTTGATATTATGTTGGAGCTCCGTGGTCAGCAGCATCCAGCTATATCTTCACAACAGATTCTTCCACAGTGACAACCTGCTTCATTAAGCTAGCGTGTTAAAGTTCATAAAAACCAGTTAATATTAACCACTATAAAAACCATAAAGAAGCTAAGAACTTGACTGATATTCAACTATTCGTTGAAAATGATCTAACCTGGGTCTGGGGGGTCAAAAGTTCTGGTATCAGCTGCAGCATGAGATGCTCTGGGATCTGAAGTTGCATAGATCAATGCAGCCATTGCTAGGAAGCACATAAGAAACCTTGCTAAAGTTGCCATTGTCTCCATCTTTCTTTGCATTAGGTATTATCTAACAAGTGAGGGTTAACTTGTTACTCATTAGTTGGGGTTAATATATAAGATTTTAGTGCTTTTTATCTTGAACTTGCATGTTAAGAGTATGTGATGAGATGCTTTAAAACAAGCACAACAATGTTGACATTACTTTGGTGTGTCGTACATGATGTTATCAAATGAAACAAAATGTTTTTGTTTAGAAAGTAAAAAACAAATTTGGTGGTGGCTAGTGAGTGGTTCAGGACGGATGCATTCATGAATGTTGAAAAGAAGCCAATAAGCATACTTTAACTTGTAGTGATCCAAATCCACAAACCCACTATTCTCATAATTATTAGGCTAAAGGGGAAGAAAGGGGGGGGGGGGGGTTGACGTCTTTTGGGCTCAAATGGCTTAAAAGGGATATGCAAAACGAACAACCGTTAACTCACCGTAGGAGCTCTCCTGCGATCAGCCCACGGCATGAGAATAAGTTAGATGTTCTTATGATCGGTAGGCCTGTAAACGAACTGAATGGAAACGAACAAAGACATCTTTGTGTTCATTCATTTAACTTTAAAATGGACACAGCCAGTTAATTGGATAAATATTTGTATTCATGTTCGTTCGTTTAAGAAATGGAACATTTCACGAACAAAGATAAACAAATGTATATTAACAAACGTACATGAACACAAACGAAAATAAACAAACATAAATGAACACACCTAAATGAACACAAACGAACAAATATAAATATTAAGTAGATGATTAAATCCAAAAAAGAACATAAACGAACACAAATAAAAGAACATAAACAAACGTTCATGAACATAAATAAATGAACGAAACATGTGTTCATGTTCATTCATTTAATTAAATGAACACAAACTTTTTGTTCATGCTCATTCATTTATTAAAAGAATGAACATAAATGAACTTCCCCTCAACGGCTCATGAACTGTTCACTAACGTCCTGTTCGTTTACATGCCTAATTATCGGAGTAAAAGAGTAAAAGAGAGATGAAGTTAGAATGTGTTTACCTGGGATGCCTATAGTGGAATGGCTGGACTCTTGGGCCCTTCTTGATCGTGGATTGAACTTCAACTTCTTAGATACCATTGTTAGACACACACTTACAATCCAATGAGTATTGCAAGTATGAAACAACAAAGATTGTGACTGAAACAAACTTGATTAACCAGATTATGACATGTATGATTCCAGACTCTTTGTTCCAATGGACACTGTATAAACAAGGTGAAGACTCACGATGGTTATCTCCACAACAGTTTAAAACGCTTGTTGATAAACTTTCCCAACTAACTGTCCTACCTATAATCTTGGAGTCCACCATGTTCATGCACATCACTATATCTTTGTTTGTCGGCCCAAGGCCCAAACACACTTACCAAACCATCAAACACACTTAACGTTTGAACCCAATTACTCAATAGTTTTAAGCCATTGTTATAAAATTCAAAATTTTTACAACCCAAATCATAACCAATAAACCCATTTGAAAATTTAATTGTTTAAGCCCTATAAAAAGTCTTTTAATTACCAAATATTCAAATTTTTTCTTGCCATCGGCCCAAATATTTATAGTGATTATCGGGGACAACCCTGTATTTCTTATGTGTTAACAATTATTATCAGGTGCAGAAACAGAATATTCAGAGTTGTGAGTTTGATGGGCTTGGAATGATCACTTTTTTTAATCCTTCCATGGGCCAATACAGGTTTCTTGTTGGTGTTGCTGGGAGGTGGTTACTAGGCAGGTTTCACAAGGTGCGAGGTTGCGTGGTTGATCGATTATTGTCTGGTTATTGGTGTTTTGCTGGGAGTTTTGAAGTTATGACATGAACTTAGTTAGATAGTTCCATATACTGTTATGATATTAAGGTTTAGTAGATCATACACATAATAACCCATTTAGAGATTTCGTTAGTTATTATACTAGATGTTAAAACTTCATGAGTTGCACATGTGCATTGTAATATAAGATGTGAACATCAGAACTTCCATCCATCAACACCTCCATTGCATGGATATTAGTATTTCAAAACAAATTTCATTGTTTTGTTTACAAGCAAAAGATTACAATATTTATTAATTGTAGCGCAAATTTTCAAATAGGTTTTTTGAAAACGATGACAGGTGGGTGTTTTTTCATTGGACTTCAAATTTGGCTCACTCACCATCTAAGATGGCGACTTCACTCTACAGAATACTCCAAGCATCCAAAGTCGCTATATTAAAAGGTGACTTAACCAAAATTTAATGTCCGACAAAAAACATCCCTTTTGCCATGCGTTTTCAAAAGAACCCATTTTTTGAAAAAAAAACAAAAGGAAAAATAGCTCTTATTGTAGTAACCAACTTTGTTGGGATTGATAGCAGTCAACAACATCCATCTACACAACACACTCTCCCACATTGGATGAACGGCTTCTTGTAAACGAAGTTGCAGCAGCGACAACCAGCTACACGGAGCGTATAAAAATTTATAAAAAAAACAGTTAATATTAATCACACCACTTAACAAAAAAAGTTTGATGTATTATTTAATTATTCATTGAAATGATCTAACCTAAGGGGTGAATATTGGTATCAGCTGCAGCATGAGATACTTTGGGATCTGAACTAGTTGCATAGGTGGTCATTGCAGCCATTGAAGCCATTGCTAAGAAGCAAACAAGAAACCTTGTTAAAGCTGCCATTGTAACCATCTTTCTTTGCTTTAGGTATTATCAAACAAGTGAGGGTTAACTTATTGTTCATTTTGTTGGGTTTTATAGATAGGATTTGAGTGCCTTTTGAAGTGCGGCTTGCTTTTATCTTGAACTTGCATGTTGGAGTATTTGATGAGATGCTTTAAAACAAGCACAACATTATTGACCAATGGTACATGCATGGTGTTATTAGATGAAACAAGATATTTTTGTTTAGAAAGTAAAAAACAAATTGGTGGTGACTGGTGAGTGGATTAGGATGGATGCATTCATGAATGTTGAAAAGAAACCAATAAGCCTACTTTCCCTTGTAGTGATCCATATCTTCTTCAATCTTTCACAACCCACTATAAACTTAATCATTAGGCTAAAAACATGCTTCATAGCATAAACGTTTATAAATTTTCATTCCTACTTTTCAAGGGTGACATTGAAATGTATTAAATTGTTAATAGGTTCGGGTTTTGGACTTTAGGGTTTCAAGTTTCTTGTATTAAATGGATTGTTACGATCATTACAAAACTTGCAACATTAATTTGGTTTACAACTTTTGCAGATTATAGAAAAACCAAGCTGAAATAATTAATTTGTATCAAAATAAAATAACATTATCCAAGTGATGGGAAATAGTTCATGCAAGTTTAATTACTATCAGATGGGAAATATTAATATTTTTTAATTTAAGGTTGTAAAAAGGAAAGAAAGCGTGGCCCATCAAACTAAAGTTATGTGCTGATCACAAGGGCTTTGGAAGTCGGCGAGTTAAGGAAATGAAAACAAGGTTTTTGAAGGAAATTAGTTGGAGAACCTTTGCGAGCTAGAATCGAGGACGTAGTTTATATATGAAAGGAGTAGAAGCACATCAGCCATGATGATTTCTTTCCGGTGATCACGATAGGGATTGAGGTTTGATTAAATATTTAATTTTAATGTTTAGTATTTGCACTCGATACATGAATGCAAGTTATTGTTGAAAATCTTGATTGTGTCATTTTATCATAGAGAGACTCTAGATGTTTGTGTTGTTTTGATGTGGTTCGTGTATAAAGTTAGTCAATCAATCCATCTAGGCTATGTAACCATTTAATTATTTATATTAAGCGTCGTGTTAATAGCTTGTTGGTAGTTATGTTTAACCACTTAAACTGGTATTAATCATAAGCTTGTGATTTATATTCTTTTTGGTGCGATTGATTTTGCGTTGATTCGACCGACGGTTTATAGTACTTAACCGGCTCGTGCCTAGCTATAGTACACTCTAGTTAGTTTAGTTAAGGATTGTTAAACCAATAATGTTATGTTTTATATAGTTAGAGGGTTTTGTCTTTATATGGAGAGTCGTGTAACTATATTATCTCAATCAATAACAACGATTCAGTTCAATATGGTACCACAACCAGGAGTCTAAGCGCTCCACTTCCCATTCACTTGTAATCTCTCTTATATTATTTTTTTTTGCGGCCAAGTCTTCATCTATGGCAACCTTGGCTGCCTTCACTACTGCTGAGAAAACAACACATAACACACATAAATTTGCTTTCACCTTAACCCCAACAAACTATGGGTATTGGAAAGCAATGATTGAACCCTTCTTACTTATTAACAATCTATTCGATTATGTGGATGGCACAATTCCTTGCCTAGAACCAACTATCATTATTCAACCATCTAAAGAAGGTGAAGTCTCATCAACAACTAATAATCCGACTTATACCCGGTGGATTGCAAACGATGCCCACGTCCAGATGATTATCTTATTAACTATATCTTAAGCATCTTTTCAACATGTTCAAGGTACTACTTCTCGTGATCTATGGCTTTCTTTAGAACGTGCTTAACCACCAAACACAGCCTCTCGTGAGTATACTTTAAAAACTCAGTTGCTTAGAATTATGATGAAAGGGGATGAAACTCCAATTGTATATTTGACCCGGACAATGGAATATGCGTCGGCTTTGTCTAATATTGGTGAACCTATGAAAGATAAAGACATGGTTATGCTCACAATTTCTGGATTGAGAGAAGAATACAACAGCTTAAAATCTACTCTTCTAGGCAGACACCACCTATTACGTTTAATGAACTACATGGCATTCTATCAGATCATGATTTTGTGTTCAACAAAACAAACCCTATTTCTCCCGCCTCATCACCACAGATGTTTGCTGCTACTACTCAACAACAACTAATAAACACCAATCCCTCTCAACAACAGCTTGCAACCCTACAACAATTAAACCAGTTAGCGGCTTAATTGGGTTATCAGTTGAACCCGGTTAAACCACCAGCCCAGCAACCACAAGCCTTCTATGCTGCCCGACCACCAAACCATCGAGGCAATCGTCGGGGAAATTCTCGCGGTAATTACCGTGAAAGTTATAATCGAACCCGTGACAGTCAGCAATCCGATTCTAATCGACAATTTTCCTGGGCAGCAACACACAATATGGTGTATGATCACTGTAACCGTTGTGGCATAGGACATTTACCATATGAGTGTCCAAACCAAACAGCTCCTCGGTCGGCCCCGAATCAGTCTCATGCTAATTTTGCAAGTTTTTCACAAACTGGTTCAACTTCAGGAGCCACATGGTGCCTCGACACCGGTGATAATTGCCATGCCACTCCCGACTTATCGAAACTTGACAACTCCGAAGTATATCTAGGTAATGATGCACTCCACGTTGGTGACGGTAATCCTTTGCCCATCCTTCATATAGGTTCAACTAAATCGTTTTCACCCCATAGAACATTTAATCTTGATAACATCCTTCATGCTTCTGCTATTCAAAAGAATATATTATATGTTAAACAGTTTTGCCTTGATAACAATGTTTATTTGAATTTCATGCATCTTTTTTTGTTGTTGTGAATGACGAGTTTTCACACAATATCCTCCTCATGGGTCCAAGTGAGAATGGCCTCTACTCCATCCATCTACCACAACTTAAATCAATTCCCAAGAAAGTCTTCACATCAATAAGAGCACCCTCAACAATTTGGCATCAACGTCTTGGTCACCCACATAACCAGATTTTTCAATATGCTATTTCAAATTTTTCTTTGCCAGTTTCAAATAAATTACATTCTACCATATGTACTCCATGTTAGTTAGGAAAATCTTCCAAACTTTCTAAGGATAATTCTAATTTTCAAAGCAATAATATTTTGGATTTGATATATTGTGATGTCTGGGGACCCTCTACTACAATTTCCCTTGATGGTCATCGTTTTTTCTTGTTATGTGTTGATCATCACTCACGATACATGTGGTATTTTCCACTTAAGCCAAAATCTGATGCATATACAACCTTTACTCATTTTGTCATCATGGTAGAAAGACAATTTAATACCAAATTAAAATGTGACCAAACTGATTGGGGAGGGGAATTTCGTAATCTATCACCCTTCTTCACAAAACTTGGCATCATTCATCGACGTTCATGTCCTTATACTTGTGAACAAAATGGTATCGGTGAACGCCGCAACCGCCACGCTATTGAAACCGATCTTGCTCTTCTTGCTCAATCCCATATTTCACAATGTTTTTGGCATTTTGCCTTTGAAACTGCTGTTTATCTCATTAATCGATTACCATCAGGAATATCCTCCAACAAATCCCCTTTCCAACACCTTTTTAAACGAAAACCTGATTACTCGTTTCTCCGTGTTTTTGGGTGTCAATGCTTCCCTTACCTTCGACCATATAACCACCATAAAATTGTCACACCCCGACCAAAGGCGGCGGAACATGCCAGGGTGCAACGTGATTGGACAAATACACAAGACAATATTTAAAGTGAAAATATTTATTCAACTCATTTTATTTCATAAAACAATAATCAACACATCTCGTTCACACAAACAAATTTGAATACAAGTAACAATTATATTGTTCGTTTTACTAATATCCTAATAGTCTTGGTAACGTTTTTCATCAAGTCCTCGAGTAAACAAAAGTCAAACCTGTAACATTTCATAAAATAAAGTTTGTCAATACAAAGGTTGGTGAACAATTCATAAGTTTGAGCATATAAGTATATAGTAATAAAAAGCCACAAAACTTGTATACGAAACGATAAATAAAAGCAACAATATGGATAATATGAGATCGCTAACACATTAGCGACACCTGCCATAAAAGGATACCAGATGGTTCATGATTTTATATGAGGTCGTTAATTAGAATACATTAACGGCACCGTCTATAAATAGATTCGGATTTCATGAGGTCGTTAATAAGAATACATTAACGGCACTGTGCTATAAGAGAATACCAGATAGTTCACGGATTTATGAATCAACCTTCCAAAAACGGTAAACACTTAAGCATATAAGCATGTAAGCATAGAACACCATATCGAGCAATTATTTAAGTAAAGTATACAATCACGTTTGTGGGTTTAAGATTCAAGTAAATAAGGCATTTAGTTTGATAAGTATGAAATGCACCCTAAAACGAAAGATGGAAAAAGGGGTATGAAAGTACTCACCTCGATTGACGAATTGAGAACTAACAAGTGATCGACATATAGAATGCTTGTGAACGAAACGAACGAATCCGACTTGAAAGCTAATTGAAAAAGAATAAATAAAATATATTAATGAACTTGAACTTTAGTTGAAATTACATTTGAAACAATAAACGAGAAGGTTCGGTTGTTAATCGGATTACCGGTTAATTTGTTAACAATTAGGGACTCACACTTAATTGATAATTTAAAGTAAAGTAATATTATTTTATTTGGGCTTTTAAATAACTAAACCAATATTAAATATAAACAAGACGGGTATTAAATCAAGGGTTTGGTTTTTATGAAAAAATGAATTGATAATAAAGCTTATAATAATATTATTAATGATAAAGATAGTAAGGATAATAATAATTCTAAAACAGATATGTTAGATATATATATATATAAAAGATAATGATGATAATAATAATAACAATAATTTTTATTAATAATACTAATATAGTATAATACTAATAATAATAATTAAAGAATAACGATCTTAGTATTAATTAAAATGTTGTTGATAAAAATAATAATAATAATAAATAATACTGATAGTAAATAATGATACCACCCTCGATGTTGGTTCGATTTTCTAAACTAGTTCACATAATAAATATAGTAATATTATTGCTAGTAATAATGATAAAAATATGATTTTAATAGATAATAATAATAACAACTTTAATATTTATAAGTACAATGATAATAATAATAATATTAATAATGGATACATATAATAGTAAGTTTAACATAATAATACTAATAACAATTTTTATGTAGTAATATTAGTACTAATAGTAAAAAAAATTTGTTAAGTATAAAAATAACACCAAAACTGGTCTAGGATGAGACTTGAACCCGAGACCTCTAGTTTAAGAACTAACGTACAACCCAAAACGAAACCAAGATAACAATTGTTAATTACACTCATAAGAACTTAATATATCCATTACCCGACTGCTCATCTTTTCCCCAAATCAAACCAACTCCATACCGTTTCAACCCGTTTCAAAGAAGATAACCGATAACATGAAACCGATATTAACAATTTAGATCCGATATTTGATATGCGAAAACTGACAACACTAAAACCTGATTTACTTTACCTATTAGACGTTCATATGGCCGTGGCTCTACTCCAGGAAGAAACAGAGCCGATACCGCCGGAGATTTGAAGACAACAGTCGGAGAGAGAGAGAGAGAGAGCGACTGGGAGAGAGAGAGAGAGTGACAGAGAGATTGAACAGCGGGGAGAGAGAGAGACTGACGGAGAGAGATAGAGAGATAGAGAGAGAGAACTGCGGGGAGAGAGAGAAAGCCAAAGAGAGAGAGGGACGGAGTGAGAGAGAGGGAGAGAGGCAGAGAGAGGTAGAGAGAGAGGGAGACGGTGGGAGAGAGAGAGGCAGAGAGAGACTGTGAGAGAGAGAGGCAGAGAGAGATGCTTTTTCGGTCGCTGGAAAAGCTACCGGAGAGGGAAAGAGAGGTGGCTGAGGGTGAGGGGTTCGTCGGAAAAACGTGGGGGAAAGGAGAGGGGGGATTCGGTGGTCGGTGGTGGTGCGTCAGGGCTCGCCGGAGGTGGCGGCGGCGGCCGGAAAAATGGGAGGAGAGGGAGAAAGAGATGGAGGCTAGGTGAATGAGATTAGGGTTAGGGTTTTATGAATATGTATGTATTTTATATTTTCAAAACAAACCCTCATGTTTCAAACAAAGTTTAAAATGAGTTTAAAGGTTTTTACAAAATAAAGGTTTACAAAAACTAATACATCTCGAGACCCGAATTTGACAAATGTCATAAAAATGGACTTCCGCTCTAGATCATGTGTGTTCCTTGGATATAGCCCCAATCATCATGGTTATCGTTGTTTTGACCCACTTACCGAACATATCTACATTGTCCGACATGTTCGTTTTAATGAGGACGTTTTTCCTTTTCAAGCTCCTACTCCTCAACCTACTATCCCCATGACCCCTCCATATGTTTCTGTCTATCCTACACCCTCTCCACCTCTCTCCAATGACAACACCCAAACAGAACCACCAATTCCTACACACATCACATCACTAAATACCACTCATCCTACCGCCCCTACACCCTAACAAACTGTGATGCAGTACCTTCTCCACCACAGTCACCACTACCTTCACCTGATCCAGTTCCTCCTCCTTCTCCTCCTGCCACTCGGCCTAAGCCTTCCCACCTTCATCAAAAACCAAAACAAACAAGTCCATATGATTCATCAGCCTTTAATGCTACCCGATCTCCATCTCCCATCGAGCTTACATCTTTTACCGTTGTCAATAAATCCCCGGAGTGGCATTATGTCATGACTGAGGAGATTCAAGCACTTAATAAGAACAGAACATGGTCTTTAGTTTCTTATGTCAACAATACTAATGTTATTGATTGTAAATGGGTGTGTAGGTTAAAGAGAGACGCACGAGGAATGGTCACCCGTCATAAAGCACGTCTCGTTGCAAAAGGGTTTACCCAGAAACATGGTATTGATTATCATGAAACATTTAGTCCAGTAGTCAAGGCCACTACAATTCAGGTCCTTTTGTCTCATGCGGTGTCAAACAATTGGCCTTTGCGCTAGTTAGACGTGCAAAACGCTTTTTTACATGGAGATTTGCAAGAAACAATTTACATGAAGCAACCACCCGGTTTTGTTGACCCAACTAAACCGAATCGCGTGTGTCTTCTACACAAATCTCTCTATGGGCTTAAGCAAGCCCCGCGGGCTTGGTTTCATCGGTTGTCGCAACTGTTGGTACAACTTGGTTTTTGTGGATACAAAACTGTTTATTCTCAACTCGGGTGGCACTCTTGTCCATGTTGTTATTTATGTGGACGACATCATCATAACCGACAACAACTCCTCGGCAATTAATGGTCTTTAACAGCGCCTAAGTTCCATATTTTCCATCAAGGATCTTGGTAAACTTCACTACTTTTTGGGAATTGAAGTTCTTCACCATAAGAAAGATCTTGTCTTGTCTCAAAGGAAATACATTTTGGATGTTCTTCAACGATTCAGTCTCTCGGCTTACAAACCTATAAGTACTCCAATGAGTATATCCCAAGTGTTGACCATTGATGATAGTCCACTTCTCCCAGATCCAGTGAAGTATCGTCAGGTTGTTGGAGCCTTACAATATGTTACTCTTTCCCGTCCGGATATTGCCTTTGCTGTAAATCGTGTTTGCCAATTTATGCATGCTCCAACCGAGAATCATTGGTCAGCGGTTAAACATATTCTCCGGTACCTAAAGGGGACTACAGATTTTGGTCTCTCTTTACGTCATGCTACGGGTACCGCACTGCAAGTATTTACTGATGCCCACTGGCCAAATATTGTCTCTTCACTAATACAAGCTTTTTTGTCGACCGTCGATCCACCGGAGGGTTTGCCATATATCTTGGAGCGAATCTCATCTCATGTCCTGCCCGTAAACAACGAACTATTTCAAGATCGTCAACTGAATCTGAATATAAAGCTCTTGCAGATACCGTGGCAGAATTAATATTGTCACACCCTGACCAAAGGCGGCAGAACATGCCGAGGTGCAATGGATTGCTCAAGAACACGATGACACTATTAAAGTGACAATATTTACTCAACTTGTTTATTTTATTCAATAATCACAAATACAACTTGTTCACAATAAAATGCAAACAATTGCGTCAACACAACATTCGTTAAAGTATCCTATTGGTATGATCTAATTGAGGAGTCTTCAATCTTCACAAGCAATCAAATAGTAACCTGTAACATGCATAAAAATAGATTTGATCAAAACGAATGTTGGTGAGCAATACACTAGTTTTGACGTCTGTATATAATGAGGCAAAAATCACAATTCATATGTGTAAATCGAATAAAGCAAACAACCATTGTAAATGTATAGTAAAAAATGTGGCTCCTTTCTATTTAGTAACAACCAAAATACTCAGAGAATGAGGACCCTTTCTAATTGGTAGCAACCGACATACTCGGATAATGAGGCCCTATTCTATCCGCACTCAAGGTAGGATAGTTAGGGAGCGTATGATCATACTTATTGCGTTCCAACAACAACATAAAAATAAACACTCGTGCACATAATCAAATTGAGGCATAAACAAAGATCGAGCAAGTATTCGTACAAACACATAATGTTGAATTGTGGATTTAATAATGAGATCATAAAACAAGTAAGTTTAATATGGTACGCATGCCACCCCCAAAAGTATAAAAGCGTAAAAAGGGGGAGTGTGATTACTTACATGAAATAAATGACTTGAATGGTTGTTTGTGATACACCAGGATGATAAGTTCAACGAGTGAGGTCTAGGTTAAAAGGGTTTCGGTTTAGAAGGTGGTCTTAAAAGACTTTTAAGTATAATAACGTGACAAGTAAATATAAGTAATTAAAGTTTGAGAGTTAAAGTGTAAATACATAAGAAATTAAAGTAATGGTTTTTGAAAAGTAAGTTTGCTCGAAATTGGGTCTCGATATTCTATTCATTAGTTTTACTTAACCTTTGTTAAGTAAATATGTGGGGATTGATTTAATGCAATATTGCACGACCCCTTGTTAGATATACCAAAACGGGATTTTAACAAGTGTTCGGTTTAGTCGGTTCGGGTCTTGATAAATTGTCAAACCCGAACCCAACATTTCCAAAGTGATACATGTTATGAGATAACTCAATAAAATTTAAAAGAAACTTAACCAAGTGTGTAGTTCTATTAGGAAGAACCTCTACGTTCGTTATGCGAGTGTTTGGCTTTGTCGGTCCAAACTTGTTATAAGATCAAGTTGGATCCGACATACCAAATATTAAAATTAGTTTCATAATATATTTTTAAAGAAAAATGAGATTCGGTGACCCAAAACACATATAGTGTGTCTTAAGCGGATGAACCCGGTTTAGTTCGGTCCTTGACTCGGTATAAGACCGAAAATGATTTCCACATACCCAATACCATAGAACTTATTAAAATGAACTTAGAAATTATAATACACAAATCTTACTTGTAACATATTAGTAAATCATTTTAAATATAAAGCATTTAAACAAGAGTTCGGTTTTGGTTCGTTCCTTGACTCGGGATAAAACCGAGGATGGTTGCCACATATCTAATACCATAGAACTCTAGTATAAACTTAAAAATAATAATACTCAAATCTTTCATAAAATATGTTAACAATAAAGTATTAAACAAAAGTTCAGTTTTGGTTCGGCTCTTGACTCGGGATGAAACCGGAAATGG
This sequence comes from Bidens hawaiensis, assembly GCF_021521415.1. NCBI lineage: Eukaryota > Viridiplantae > Streptophyta > Magnoliopsida > Asterales > Asteraceae > Bidens > Bidens hawaiensis. The sequence continues at coordinate 146,358 of NW_027495774.1, read as the reverse complement.
TGGCCACATACCCATGGAACTTACAAAAATGAGTTTACAAACTAAAATAAACAGAAACTAAACAAGATTAGTAAGCTTAAACGAATTATATATAAACAAGGACTATAATAGTCCACTATGTAGCCTTGCCTTATAGTATCCCATCACAACCGACCAATGACTGGAAGAAGTGAAAACCGAAGGAAACATGGTGTATATATTATATATATGTTGCAACAACAAGCTTTAATCATATGGAGTTAGTTAGAATCAAAGAATGGTTCTTGTTTGACTCTTAGAAGTCAAACAAGAAGGAACTTGAAGGTTGAAGCTTAGAACTTTGTTTGAGAGAGTTTAATGTGAAAGAGTAGGTTGGAATGAGTGGTGTGGCTTTGTTTTATGAAGGATAAGGTGTTAAAGTTATCCATAAGGTTGCTTTAGAGATTTCCAAGCTTTCTCATTGGTTTAAAGGGTCAAACATGTGTTATAACAAGCCAAAAACGAACTAGTTGCTGCAGGGCTCCTTAGCGCGGCGCTAAGGTCTCTGCCCTTGACCTTAGCGCGGCGCTAAGGCCGCGGAGGGAAAAATTTGATTTTTAACTTTGGCAGTTTTAGTCCCTGAAGTTCATTTTGAGCGTTTTAGGGGCATTTTTAGGGTTGTAAAAGATGTTTTTGAGATCCGACAACCATAAAACAAATATGTAACATAAAATTCATCATCTTTATGTTATTAAGAGGTTCGGGATACAAAACGGGCCGGTTTACAATACGAAGACAAAAATGAATCGAATCGGAAAATGACGAATGTCACAAATATGGTTACGGTCTCTCCTACATGAACTAGGCAATTCTGTTAACACATCCCCTACACTATGGTGTGACAATCTAGGGGCTACTTATCTCTCAGCAAATCCTATATTCCATGCTCGTACAAAACACGTCGAAGTAGATTTTCACTTTGTTCGTGAACAAGTGGCTAATGGTCAACTACATGTTCAATTCATCTCTACCAGTGATCAGATTGCAGATGTCTTCACAAAGCCTCTACCATCTTAACAGTTTCTATTTTTAAGGTCCAAGTTGTAGGTCGTTCCCCGCCCTCAACTTGCGGGGGAATGTTAAACCAATAATGTTATGTTTTATATAGTTAGAGGGTTTATTATGTAATATTTGTGTCTTTATATGGAGAGTCCCGTAACCCTATTATCTCAATCAATAACTGCGTTTCAGTTCAATAAGGATCAAATGGTTGGTGTGTTAGTACATGGATCATGTTCTAGATCAGCGGTATGATCGATATAAGTTGGATCCATGTAGCTGGTTAGTTAAACATTATTATTATAGATTAATCTTACAGCTTAGCAACCAATCCTGAAATCGAAAGTGATGGCGTATGCTCATATTCGTAAACTGTTAGATCTATCAAGTTTTGTTGCTTCTTAAATTCATTAAAGTTTAGTTTAGCTTAGTTTAATTCCACAAATCTCAAATAAAAACTTTTGAGTTTTCTTTTATAACCAAAAAAGGCCGTGTTATACTTGGATTTCCGATTATAGTCTTGATATAGCGAACCAAGCAGTTATATCTATCTATCTATCTATCTATCTATAACTTAGGATGGTTATATCCATAACTGTTTAAAATGGTTGCAGATAAACATGCATACATAAATGTCCTATCTTCAAGGAACATGACTTCATGTTACGTACTGTTTGTTTGTTGGCCCAACCAAACAATTAAACCATCGGATCAAAACAAACCCTAAAGGGCCCAAAGCAAGCAAACCTTTAATGGGACTAAAAACTAACTAACCAAAGTTTTACGTACTGACTCGCTAAACTGAAAATAAACGAAAGCATTAAACAAACTCTAATGAATTATTGAGTAACACCACCGAACTTTGGTTCCCCCACTTTGATTTCCTACAGCCCGAACAAAGAACCAATCCATCGGTCCATTAACAAACCCTAGAGAGCCAAACTTAAATCAAGCATAAAACAAACTGTTTAAACGTACTAAGACCCAATAACCAAAATAAATGAAAAACATAAGTGAATAAACGAAACAGCCCACTAATGAATTAACGGGTCACATATGAAATCATATAATTATATTCAAATGGTTATATAAAAACATTTTGATATATGTTGATTTACAATTTAAGTAGCTAACGAACTAAATGTCGGATATAACACCTTCAATACTGGAAACTCTGCACTAGTACAACCATAGAACACTGGTGTTAACTCTTTAAAAATGCTGGTTGTTCTACGCAGAGATTTTGCTACAGTTGATACCAACTCAAAATTAAAAAATCCATGTTCTACTTTCCCTTACGACGACCATGCTCTGATTTACTTCGTTGCTTCCTTACTTTTGCAAGTTCCTGCGTTGTTTCTTCTTCCATGATTTCCCTTACCTTGTCTGATCCTGTTTCCCGGACCTTTTTCCCCTTTGACTTGTGTCCGGATTCCGACCTTTGGCTTGTGCTGCTTGGACCACTTATTCGTCTAGCAACCTTTGCTTTAGTGGACTGTTCACCTGAGCCCAATTCTAATCTGTTGAGGTAATCCTCTGTGGTTTCTGCTAGTTCTCCGCCTTGAGATTGTATTACGGATTGACGGCTTTCGTGGCCTTTTGTTGCCTTACTACCATGTCTCTCATTCTCAAAGAAAAGGACTTGCACAACAGTCCTCAGTGGAAGCTTCTCATTTTTCACAGCATGGGCACGCGCCTCAGCAGATAGTTTTTGGCAGTCCAACATGCTACACAGGTGCTTCTTCTCTTCCTTACTCATTTGGGGATGTTCCTGCTAATGTTCATCATTTTTTATATATTAGAAATATATATGAATAACATATGTATGCATCTATTCTAATAAGCGATTCTGAATGTTACTTGTTTCTTCTTATATTACTTACAGTTAGATATATGTTAATTGCCTTGTAAAGTTTGTCATGTTTAGGCCGCGCAAAATCAGGTAAAGCTTTGGCAAGAGACACTACTTTCTGTACCGACATATTCGGGTCCATGGAGACGACAATGAGATAAGAGTCCACTAGGTTCCCAACCTTTGTAATCAAATTAAGTGAATTTGCATCTCTAGAATATGTTTTTCTCCATTGCGCGATATAGCCCTCCAAGACAACCTCAACCAGTTCAATATCATAAATGTGATGATCAGCAGAATAGTCTTGTGAAGAAGGTAACATTAAGTCGTCTGGTGTGGCCTCCTCTAATTGCCAGCTACACTTCTTAATGATTTGAGAACGAATCACTTGAGACGCACCTAAAAGATTCCCCATGTTAAGGAGTCTCAGCAGGAATCCAACTGAAACTGATCCTCTTTCGTCTGGAAGAAGGCTTACGATCATCTCAAGCCGCTTTTTTCTCTTCATAGATTCTTCTTCTTGGTTCATTTGAGAAGCTGTTGAGGTTTCTGGGTGCGGCCTCACATCGGAAAGCCAACGGCATGCGTAAACATGTAAAGCTTCACCAATAAGCTGTGGCGGCAGCATGTTTGTTGACTTCACAGTATTAATCACACATCTGAATAGGTCTACATTCAGGTCTGCTATATCTTCGGTCCACCAATCTTTAGGGGCGGACTTGTGGTGCTTCTTTTTTTCATATCCTTGTCTGGTATATGTGAACGACCATCTAACCTGCATAGGCCCATGATTTTAAGTTCACAGTGGCAATTTTTTGATTACTGTTAACGCGTCAATGAAGCTTTATTCTAGTAATTACCTGTGATGGGGGTGTGAGTATTTTATCAACTATACAATCAATGCAGCTCCTGATAATCCCAAGATTCTCAGACCATTCAGGAAACCTTTCGGTAGTCTGCAATGCAAGAACCGAATCTTTCCACCCTTCAAGAATGCAAGAATTAAAGAAAACCTCTAGCTTTGATATAAAGTTTCCCTTCCCAACAGATTCTGTCATTTGCATGAACTTAGCAGCACATATCGCTCGCACAAAGTTCCGGGCACTAAGATCAATTTTGATCCCATAACAGAACTTGGCACACATCTCGAAACCATCCGCACCACCAGGAATGTCATGAAGCTCCGCGGTGACACTTGTGTCTTCTCTTTCTAAGCAAAGTTGTTGCAGGAGCCCGCACTTTTGAACAAGTGGAACCTGAAACTTGGTATACCACAATGGTCTATGTAATTTTATTGTTAAAAAGTACTAAAAGTATGCATGCATTTACATATTCTAGTTTTGTATCTACAATTACTTACCTTATGAAGAAGGTATGTGACATTGTTGATGCATATCGTGAGGTCGCTGGGTAAGTCAGAGATCATTGTCCTGAAATTTGCGAATCATTGTTAATTGCTTTACTTACTAGTATTATTCAAGAAAAGAACAACGATCTACGAACCTTGTGGCTTCGCCCGTGTAGAAGGTGTCTGGTCTTGTCCCAAGTCTCATGAACTTCATTTTGTATCTCGTTCTTTCTCTACGATAACATCTGTATTTTCCACAATTTGAAGGTCAGAATTCTTTACAAACATCTACATTTGCTTCTCCCATATGTGTTAAAACAAAATGAGCACAGAAGTCTATGTTGCTTTTAATGATTTAAACAACAATGAAGTTAAGTGGAGAAAACGAGGATTAAGAGGTACATAGAGCCTTGAAAGGTGTCCACTTCTAGACCCACATGATAATAGGAGACACCATTAACTTGCAAAGGTCTCAGTCTTGGCCAACATAAATGTCCCATATTGTCTCTCCATTGTTTCCCTATGATAACTGCCATACCAGCCATTTTCAATGGAAGTAAACCTCTCATAAAAAGAAGGTATTGATCTAAATACTGATATATTAAAAACATGTTTTGCATTGCAACTTTCTAGTTTTTTCAGAATAGTGGTTAATTCTCACATGCCCAATAATTGAACTAGATGGTTGCCAATAGTCTGACATGCAAGCTAGTAATAAGCCAACGAAATTAACGCCATAAATTGGCGGCAATATACCAGGACTTGCTTATCTCAAAGGTGGTTGTGATCAAGAATCTGAGATCTCAAAAAGAAATATGCCACCATGAGTGAATAACTAATAATTTAGCACTGATATGACTCTTTCTTTACAATATCAGTTGCAAAATATCTTTAAACATGAGTAGAAAACTAACATTCATGAGAAATATTGTCATTTGGATAAGATGCATTAGATGCGGATGAACAAAAAGTGATTATAATTAATCGAACGAACACAAAAATCGGAATTCTCACACAGGAATTTAGTATATACTGCCTGACGAAGTGGAAACCAGTGTTTTGTATGCCTACAGAAAATTCATGTGTCAGTTTAATAAAGATATATGATAAAATAAGAGAGAGAGAGAGATACACCTTAGAAGATACTGCTTGAGAACAACTTGAACCCTTTATCTAGTAGTCTTTGCATGCTTAGAAATGACAGGTGATGTGAATTAAGAGGCCACAGTGCAAACTTCTAATGGCACAGTATCAAGTTGTTTTGCACATATGGAATGACACCCACTCTTTACAACTCTCTGAACATGAAATATACTTTATCTAATTAATTTCAAGATCATTACATGATCCCATTTTCTTGCAAAGAAAAAAGTAGCATAACTGTAAATGGTTATGCAACCTTTTCATATTCATAAAGAATGCACTAGCTTAGCCCATCCCTATATATGTAGGTTGTGTTGTTACTTTCTTATTTGTCTTTCTGTCATTGGCATATATATGGCCCTTCTTTAGGTTCTCATATTCCAACCTTTCACATAAATAATGCACACTTCTTGCTTGTGGTCACTTTTTATTAGCTATAACAATTAATAATATAACTTAAAAGGTCAACTCAGTATATTAATCCTGTCACTTAATGAAATATTGGTACCCTGTAGCTACTTTCTTTTTGAAAATGTAAAATGGAATATGCCATTCACCTGAAATTATTAAAGATGTTGGTTGGTTGGCAGCAATCAAGCATGGTTTAAAAGTTATAAAAGTAGTTTATCAATCAACATACAAAGAAGCTCCAAGAAACAATTGTGGCAATGGCACCAACAACACTGGCTCATATGTATAGACTTGCCATATTTTTCTTAGCTTGCTAATTAGACGATGATCTATAGCTAATCACACAATAAACCGACACATTCTAGAAAATTCATGCATTTAATGATGAGATATGAGAAGGATACGATAAAGATTAAAAAAGGAAAAAAAAAAAGGAAAATAGGGTATCAATAAAGCACATGTGTTGGCATGTGTTTGTGGTATTCCTTAGAACACCAAGACTGACACGTAAAATGAAAAATCTAATCATAGTATAAAGATGCATATTAGAGATTTATGGGTTTAGTCAAAAGAGTAATATAACATAAGCATGAAAGTAGGAAGATGGAGGTAGGGTTGTACTATTCAAGGGAAAAAGAAATGAAAAGTTGAATAGAGGTAGACTTGGGACCATCAAGCAAAGAAGAAAAGAATATTATTATGCAAAATTCATCATGATTTCTCCCACTAGTCTTTGGTATCTTCTTCCTTCAGATGCTACTACATCACAAGGCCCCTTGATACCCGATGTCGGCCACTGTAAGATGGTACGTATTATTCGCACTCGCAGAATGATCGGTTAATGGAATCTTATTCATTGACTGTTTGGAGGCCATGCCAACATTTCAACATCTATGCTGATGTGCTGAAACTCATATGATGGAAGTTGGATTGGTAGTTAGCTAGTCTATTTTAATATTTTCACTTTGATAAGTAACCAAATAAATTAAAGTTATCTCTACAAAATAAAGCAAACGTTCCCTTTTTTTCATGTTACAACTTTTCTTACGTTTAAAGTTGTAGAAATGTAGAATGGAAGTGATGATTGAAATGATGAAATGACACATAAGTTGGTGATCATGATAACTCTAAATGATGATGATGATTATAATATAATGATAAGTGCCATGATGATTGTATTAGTAGAGGCATATATTATATTCGCACATCTCATATAATTAGGATATGTCAATCATATATATACATATCCCATAGCATGCAATAACATGGGATGACAAGTGAAAATGATAAAATATATAGGGTCCTAGAGGCTTTTGGTTGAGACCCTAATGGCCTAATTAAAGATAAACTCTTTGTAGCAAATGTCTATCCTTGTGGAACTTCTACTTCCTATGAATGTAAAACCCATACATGCAAAAATGGATAAAGGTGTCATTTTTCAGAAAGAAAAAAAAACTAATGAAATACACGTTAACTACCATATTTATTGAAATTTAATAGTTTAGTTATTACAATCTTAGAATTTGCAATGCTAAAGAACATTATGTTTTTACAATTGAATTGATGCAGGGGCGGATCTATGTGTGCGGGTGTGGGTTCACGGGAACCCACTGAGTTTCGAATTTTATATAGAATGCCTATATAAAATATGAAAGTGAACCCATAAATAAATTGAAAGTGAACCCATATACAAAGTGAAACCTTGGCTTAATGGTAAACATCCTGCTTTTCTATCATTCGAACATAGGTTCGAGTTCCTATTCTAGCCATTTTTTCCATCCTTTTTTCAAAAATTTAAGCTGGTTAAACTTTATTTATTTCCATTTTTTTAGTTGGTTTTCTATCGTGAGAACCTAGGTTCGAGTCCCTATTCTAGCCGGTTTTTCCATCCTTTTTTCAAGAATTTAAGCTGGTTAAACTTTATTTATTTCCATTTTTTTAGTTGGTTAAATAATTTCAAAGAAAATGTGCTTGTAAAGCCATCATAAAAAGAAGTTTTATAGTTTGTAAAGCCATCATAAAATGAAGTTTTATAGTGTGCAGCATGTTCTGAATAAGAGTTTATATATATATATATATATATATACACACACGTATATAAATACATAATCTTTTGTCTCAACGACCTTAATATACGATCATAATCATTAGAAACATTTTACAACTCTATATATACTCATAGTTTAATTAATTACAAAGTACAACAGAAATGATATAAGAAAAACTAAACAAATGAATTGAATAAACTTATTATCAAATCTCAACATCATGGATTGGGGACAGTTCTGGTATGTTTTCGGTTCAACGTTTGAGAGGGTTTATGGCGGAAGCTTTATATGGGGTTGGTGGGGTTTTGAACGGTTTTTAGGATAGGTGGATGCCGATTAAAGTTAACTGTTTTATTTGGAGGCTTATGAAATATAGAATTCCAGTTGCGGTTAATATAATCTCTAGAGGTATGGTTTCGGTTTCTCCCGAATGCCATACGTGTGTCTCGGTATACGAATCGGTGGATCACGTTTTTCTGGAATGTAAAAGAGCGAAGGAGGTCTGGAGAGCGGTTTCGTTATGGTGCGGGTGGGACGTCACGGGCTTTGATTCAATTGACTGTGGAAAGTCAACCGAGGTTAAAATCGGAAAGGAGGCTTTTGAAGGCTATCATTTTCGCTTCGATTTGGTTCATATGGAAGCAAAGGAACGAGGGTAGATTTAAACAGAGGTGCTTGTCAACGGACTTAGTAGTGGAAAATATCAAGTCTGAACTCTTTGGTTGGATTTAACATCGGTCTTCGCTCAAGGAGTTTGATTGGTTAGATTGGATCAAGTCTCCTTTATCTATTGTTTTGAGTTACTGATGTTTTGAGCTTACTTGAATTCTGTTTTGTTTTATTGGGCTCTCTCCAGCTTCCTGCTGGAGATCCTTTAATTTCTATATAATTGTTGCTATTCTAAAAAAACAAACTAGTGTGAGTCTGTTTCCATTGTCATTTAACATCCAAAACCTACTAGGCTTCAGCTGAAAGTTCCTCCTCCTTTGTGGATCACGGTTTGATGGTCGTATCATCGATCGATCATTCGAAGCAATCACAAGCAGTTTTTATTACGTGATAAACTATAACCGACCCGAACCGTCGAACCGACCCGAATCATCGAAATGACCCGAACAGGTGAACCCATTGGAAAATATTCCTGGATCCGCCACTGAATTGATGAATTCAAAAGAACAAAAATTTATGTGAACTGAAAAACAGCAACCAAAAGAATTCAAGAGAGATCACAATGAATGGATAATGATGAAGCCAATGATACTTTAAAAGAACTAATGATAATGATAAAAAAACCAATACCTATCCTAATATTCAGACTAGAGATGGAGTATTGATTACTTGATTAACATACCTCCTCGAGTCAGAAAAGCTAGCTAAACGAGCATACAAGAAATCAATGTTAGTATCATGGCCTTCATGATTCACTCTTATGTAGTATCTTCCATCTGATTATTATTCTACCGAGCTTGAATTATATTCTGCTTTCTAAATTCAGGGTTATTAGGAAACATAACCAATTATGACAGACTTGTCATTATTTGTTCCTCAAGCCATTATTTGTTTCTCATGTTCATCGACTTATGACTTAGATATGACTTAGAGTACAAAATTACGTCCAACAATCAACCCCTGATTATCTTGGAAGTTTTCTTGATCAATAGAATCTATGAGTTATCCAACTTGTTTGTTCTTGAGTTACCGATTCATACATGTGAATTACTGCTTCTTATAGATATATGCTACATGTGTTGCCCTGGCTTATAAATTTCAAATTCAGTGTCTAATTTCTAGAAACAAAGAGATTTAAACAAAAACAAAAGTAGAATGATTTAGGCCTCATGAGATTCGATAACGTGAAAAAACTTAAAATAAACTGAAATAATGTATTGGTGATAATATATCATGTATATCGAATAACTGAAAACACTACTAGAAAAAGGGAAAGTTTCCTACAAATTTTTCCAACAAAATACCGACAAAAGCAATTTCTCACATATCCGCGCAAATTTTCCAACAATAAAAAGTAGAAAATAAACACTGATTTTTCCGACAATCATCCGAAAAAATACCTACAAACTATATTTTCTCGTAATTCTGTCGGTAGTATTCAAACGATTCCGACATTTTACCAAAATATTTGCCATTTATATATTAATAACTAAAATCTAAAAAGTTACATAAGAAAAATAATAATATTTTTAAGTTTTGTCGGAAACTGGTCGAAAACATTACAAGACGCCCAACAATTCTCCGACAAATGTTATAAATACTATTATTTTTATCTATTATGATCAATTATAAATCTAATCAATCATCAAAATAACTAAGATTTTTTTTTAACTTTTATCGTAACATGGTCGGAAATATATAACTTTCTGACAAATGTTAAAACAATTTATTTAAGTTATTTTATTAAACTTTCAACAAATCTAATTGATTATTTAAAAAAAAGAAAAAAGAATATTATTTACATAATAATATTTATAAAGGTAACTAGTGAAAAACCCAAAACTCTGGATATTTCCCAACACTTAAACCAGTTGGCGCTAAGTCTCTCCCAAAATTAAAACCCTTTAGCCTTCATTCACTTCACAAAACCCTTGCTTGCCGCCTCTTCCCACCACAAAATCCCTATCTCGCTGCACCGTATTGTGGACATCGTTTGAGGTTTTCTTGTGGCATAATCCTTTTCGAGGTACGTCTCTTGTAGCCGAATTACTTGTTAGTAAGCAAATTTTAAGTTTTCTTGTGGATAAGTTGTTTAGGGTTGAATTCTATAGTAGCGTATTCTAGAGATGATTTTGTGCCTTCTTTTTAGAACCATTTAGATTTTATTGACATTTTGTAGAAGTTAAAACTATAAAAAAATATTTGCTTCATCTGTTCTATTTGGTGCACAACTAGCTTTTAATATATAGACCCTTTTGTAATGAAATGTGCTTTTATATTTAAGGATAGGGATGACAACGTACATGCCTATATGTGTCTATATAGATGTTGCTAACATGTTCTATTTGTATATATTTATTGTTAGGTTAGTATGTATATGTATTATTTTAATGTTAGGTTAGTATGTATGTGTAGTCTTATTTTTAAGTTCTAACAGCTGTAGAATTTTAATTAATAGGTAAAAGTAAATGAGTTTGAAAAGAGAATGAATGTACACAATGAAAACCAATACAAATGGTTCTTTCAATCTGAGGTTTCAACAAGTAGTCTCTTATTTCTTGGATTTTGCATACGAAAATGCAGCCAACATAGAAAATGGAAAAATTAGGTGTTCGTGTAGTAAATGCAAAAATCGCTACTACAAAACGAGAGTTGAAGTTCAAATTCATCTCTTTTCCAAAGGATTCATGAAAGACTATCAGTTATGGCACGCACATGGTGAAAGGTATCCTGATGAAGCTATGGACATTGACGAATGTTCAAACCCCGTACTATCTCAACATGTGGGTGAAGATGCCGATGAAGATCTTGGTGAATATACCGAATACGATGAAATGGTTATGGAAGGCATGCACCAAAATCATGATTCTTATTATCAGCAAGGTTCACAAGATCCAAATCAAAGAGTAAAATCATTCTATAAAATGTTTGAGCAAGCCAACGAGCCTTTATGAGAGGGAGCTAAACAGACTAGTGAACTCTCTGTCACCACGAGATTGTTGAATTGGAAATCAGATTGTAATGTTTCTGACTCAACATTTGATAAATTACTTCCGATCATTAAAGAAGTTTTGCCTGATGGTAACAAGCTACCTACAAACTTTTATGAGACCAAGAAGATGTTGAAGCCACCTAGAGTTACCATCACAATAAATTCATGCATGCCAAAACCATTGCATGCTATTCGATGGACAGTATGTTGATCTTGATCATTGTAAAGTATGCGAAAATGAAAGATATAAGGAAAAGGGAAAAAAGGTTCCTAACTTTGCGATGACAGAGTTGTGCATGTTCTTCCGGGTCTTATGCTAACAAATGTTGCATGTAGATGACTTCGTTAACATGAAGCGCGCTGTCATTGTAACCATATGCAAGTTAGAGAAAATATTCCCTCCCGGTTTCTTTGATTCAATGGAGCATTTGATCATACATCTTGCCGATGAATCTCTTCTTGGTGGTCCTGTGCATTATAGATGGATATATCAATATGAGAGGTAATCATACTTGTTCGTAATCTTATGAATTCTTTATGCTTGGGTTCGTTCAACATTCTTAAAACATTGTCACTGATTTCTACATGTAGGAAGCTTGGCTTGATCAAAAGAAGAATTAGAAACAAGGCAAGGATTGTGGGTTCAATCACGAGGGAACACCTAGTGAATTAAATCGCTACCTATTGTTCTCTTTACTTTGACAAGACAATTGAGACACGCCATAATTGGGAGCTGCGGAATTTAGCACCACACCGTCCCGACTCTTCGAGTCTTGGCACTCGACTAAGCGTATTTGTTGTTCCATCAAGACGATTATATCAAAAGAGTGGAACATGGAGACGCCTGAGCTTTGAATAACAACACAAGGCACACACTTATGTTCTTCTAAATTGTGAAGAAGTTTACCCTTTTATCGACGAGTTCGATGAAGAGGCACCAGAATTATATCTATATCTGAATGAGCTGATCCCGCTTCTTAGAGATAACCACTTTGCTGAATGGTTTGAGAAACGTGTAAGTGAATCTAACTAAATCATAATGATTAATGTTAGTGCATCATTAACCAACACGTTGCATTTGTCTTCTTCATTGTAGGTTAAGATTGGCTTAGTTGATGGAAGCACTAGGCATTTAGAGATATTAGCAAGACAACCATCCCATTTTGTCCAATCATACAATGGGTACTTTGTAAATTGTTATAAGTTCCACATACAAAAGTACGGGAAAGGACTTATGACCTCAAACTGTGGTGTATGTGTGAGAGGAGAGACGTATAACGATGACGCGTCTGACTATTATGGCTTGGTGGATGACAGTGGCGGATCTAGAACATTAACTCAGTGGGGGTAAAAAAATAAACTATGCAAAAATGTAAAGACAAACTTCATTAAATAGAACAAATCAATATACCTATTACAATTGTTCTCTATGTGATTTGATTTTTTTTAGAAACGGTTAATCACACCACATTTTTTATGTTTCTTTTTCAATATAAATTACACAAGCATTCAAAAAATTCTCACCAATTCGATTATGCAAATTTGTTTTTACAATCTTCAAACGCGACGAAGCATCTTACAACCAACGTGGTTGCTCCCCATCTTTCATTATGAGAAGTTATGCTTATGTGGTTGGCAGGGTCCATTAAGACAATACTTTATTCGTATCGCTTATCTATCTTGATGATAATTCAAAATTCTTTTCCCATCAACGGAATCCCAATAAGGATTATCTAAATAAGCTAAACTTGGTCCGGAGTCTCATTTACAATAATTGTTCCAATAATAGATTCAATCGTTATCAGTTTTATGTAACTGAATAAATTAAAAGATATAAACTTAAAACAATATTTACTTTAACAGAAATCAAATTTCACAAATGAAAAACTAAAAACAACACTGTTCATCCAGTTGGGAGAAGGTAAAGGCGGCAGATTATCTTTTAACAAGGGGTCTAATAAAAAAACTAAAGGGGACTAATTATAATTTTTAACAAATTAACACTACAGAATTTATATAAATACATAAAACTATAAGGTTGAGTAGGTGACTTACCCCCCCCCCCCCTCAACATAACTTCTATCCGCCACTGATGGATGAGGTGCTTGAGCTCCAATATGATTGCAACGGGTCTCACATTGTTGTACTCTTTAAATGTACATGGTTTGATAACAAAGATGGTGTAGTAGTTCAAAAAAATAAGTTAGTTGATGTAAGGCCCCGTTACCGGTAACCCTACTTTCGTGTTGGATTTACTCATAAACACAGTTCTAAATATCAGAGTTAATTAAAAACTTTACGCGGAATATAAAACTTTCATAAAACATTACATATCAATTCATAATCATGTCTTTAAACATTCCTCTTGTCTTTCAAAATCAAAACGTAACTTATAAAACATATCGGATCTTCAGATGCCAGGCTTTAGTCTTCTGCCATGTGTCCTCCACTCAAGCCAGCTGTCTCATCCTACTCACCTGCGTGCATACTAAAAGTCAGCTACGCTGAGTGAGTTCTAGTTAATCATACACTACCATACAATACCTTGTTACATACATACGTACTTAACCTCATAACTTTCTTTCATACACACATAAGTACTCATACCTTCATTCTTACTTACATACTTTCTTTCTTACTTACATACTTTCTTTCTTACTTACATACTTTCTTTACATTCATAATCATACGTTTTAAAGAGCCTTTCGCCCTATAACCTCACAGATATTATAAGGGTCTGGTCCCTAACATCACAGATATTATAAGGGTCTGGTCCCTAACATCACAGATATTATAAGGGTCTGGTCCCTATCATCACAGATATTATGAGGGTCTGGTCCCTAACATCACAGATATTATTAGGGTCTGGTCCCTAACATCACAGATATTATTAGGGTCTGGTCCCATGTTTTCGAATATTAGTAGGGTTCGATTCCCTCTTCGTTACCATACAACCATACATCATACCTCGAGTATTATTAGGGCTCGGTACCCCTTTCGTAACCATACAACCATACAACCGTCATTTCCTTCTTTTATTAACTTTCTTACGTTCATACACATAAACATACATATCATACTTGCCATATTTATAACGTTACAACCTGACAGTACGTGCAATATCCGAAGATCGTTCACGAACCATCAAGCAATCATTCATACATATCACATATATCACCTATGGCATACACTTATCACTTTGGATAAATGTATTAACAACACATCAAGTATGCACACAGCCCCGAAAACATAACAAGGAATGGGGCTAGAAACTCACCTGGATCCTGTTACGCTCGCCGTTGATCGTAATTCCTTTCTTTAACTGGGCTCGGCTAACTGTATAATATTTACACATATCAATTAACTACTACTACTACTCGTTTTGTATTTCTATCTATATATGACCCACAACGAACGGGGGTCCGGGGGCAGCGCCCCTGGCAGCGGGGTTCTAGGGGCGGCAGCCCCTAGCGGGGTCCAAGGGGCAGAGCCCCTGGCTGGGGTTAAGCTGCCAGGTCAGCTTGGAAAAATTTTATTTTCGATAACTGCCTTAACACATTTTCCATTAGGTTTTTAATTTATTTTCTAAACGAACTTCACTTCAGGCGAAGTTAAACCTTAGGCGAACTTGGAAACAGCTTGGTTCGGGCTTGATTCGGTCGAATAGGGACATATTCGATCGAATCTGAGACACACTCGATCGAACTAGACACACACTCGATCGAACCAGTTGGGAAAACTCGTTCGGCTTGGTTCTGGCTTGATTCGGTCGAATAGGGACATATTCGATCGAATCTGAGGCACACTCGATCGAACTAGACACACACTCGATCGAACCAGTTGGGAAAACTCGTTCGGTCGGACATGGCACTTGTTCGATCGAATAGGAACTCGTTCGGTCGGATATGAAGCTCATTCGGTCGAATAAGATGGAGACCATTCGGTTGCTTCCCTATTCGATCGAATGGACTGATTCGGTTGACTCATTCGATCGAATAAGTCTGATTCGACGCCTTCAAGCTGGGCGACGGAGAAACCTACGGGTTTTCCAGATTTTCCAGATTTTTGACCCAAAATCGAAGTTTTTGACATGGAAATGTTCGGGATTGAAAGGGCTATCAATTCCTAGTGATTTTAAACACAAAGACCTGCATTTTGACACCAAAACAAGACGGTTTTTGACCCGAAAACTCAAGTTACGAAAATGGGAGTTTTTGCTCGATTTGAGGCCGAAAATGGTTATGAAAACGGATGATTTTCGAGAGGGACTTACCAAAAACGATTAGGAACAAGATTGTGGACTCGGATTTGTGATTTGAGAACTTTCTCTCTCTAGCTTCTCTCTCTAGAATTGAGAGTGTTTGGGTGCGGGAGTGAAAGGGAGTTAGTGAAATGGTATTTTGGGCTCGGGATGGGTATTTATATCTCTCGAGCCCACGGACCCAAGGCCCATTCTCATTTAACCCATCTTACGTAATCTAAGCCCATGACCCGTTCCTTTCTCGACATTAAATAACTAAAACGTGAAATTACTAAACATAACTTTCTTTTATTTATCATATAAAAATTTTAGGATGTTACAGTTGATGTCAAACACAAGTCCTGACTTAAAAGTGACGACACATTTATCTTTACATCATAGGCATAACAAGTATTTTACACATCATACCCTGCTATGACAAGTGATACAAAAGATCTATGGGCAGTTGCCAAGACAAAAGCCCGACAAATTTATGAGATTTCTACACCTGAAACCGAAGTCAAAACGGTAAAAACATGGAAGCAAATGTGCCCGTTCATGTTAATGAACGGTTTGAATTACCAGAAAAAGTAACTAGGAGCGAACGCTTGGATTGGGTTACAAACACCACTACAATCGAGCAAATGATCGATCAGGAGGAGGAGGAACTAGCTGAAGATGGTGACGTTGTTAATGCTGATGATGATGCTGTAACATCCTGTTTCCTGTTTCAGTTAATAAAATAATAATACTAGTTATTATGAATTGGGCTAAATAAATATGGGTAATGAACTTGGATTAATAAGGAAGGAAGAAAGACCATGCGCTTAAGCCCATGACCCATGATATATAAACCATAATTACTCCTTAATCCAACCAATTCCACTCATTCCATACACCATCCAAAACACACACTTAAGCTCTCTCTCATCTCTCTCTTTCTCTAACCGAAACCAAAAAGGAAAACCGAGTAGCGCTCCGAGGTATTGATGTTATGATATCTTATGGATCCAAACCCGCTAGATCTAGTCGCGAAACGACGAGCTGACACCCTCAACCGTTAAAGTCACGAAATCCGGATGGAATCGGGTATAAACCGGTCAAAAGATTTAGGGGTCTCCCTATCTTAGATCTGGATCGAACGGGACGAAAAACAGTGCGAAAATACGTTATTTCGGCACGACGGTGCCGGAAAGGCGGCGTACGAGGTTAAGTATGTCAGAATGTTTCTGACATTCTCTGACCCAACCCTAACTCTTTACGGAAAAATAACCCTATTCGTTACGGAAAAATAACGAATGAGCGGCCATTCGTTATGCCCATTCATTAAGGAAGAATGACAAACTAACCCCATTCATTAAGGCCATTCGTTAATTAAGGGACGAACGAACCCATTCGTTATAGAGTTAATTTGTTAGCCAGACCAAACGAATGAGTCCATTCGTTATGAAGGTCAGTTCGTTATAAGGGCCAATTCGTTATGAAGGTCAGATCGTTTATAAGGGCCAATTCCTTATAAACGTCAATTCGTTATAAAGGCCAATTCGTTATAATAGTCCATTCGTTATAGGGGTCTATTAGTTAAGAAATAACGAAGGAGCCTCCTTCGTTAACTAACTGGACAACGAAATAAGATTTAAATAATGACTGAATAAAATTGTTTAATTACAAAGAAGCCCTCGAACTTTATGATTTAGCAAATAAATAATAAATTAAGAATTATAATGAAATTGTGTTAAGACAGTTAATAGAAATAAAATTTTTCCAAGCTCACCTGGCAGCTCGACCCCTGCCAGCCGCTCTGCCCCTTGGACCCTGCTAGGGGCTGCCGCCCCTAAAACCCCGCTGTTAGGGGCGCTGCCCCCGGACCCCCATTCATTGAGGGTTATAAAGTGATAGTTAATTGATACGTGTAATTGTTATATAGTTATTCACGCACAACTAAAGAAAGGAATAACCATTAACGGTGAACGTAACCGAGTTCAAGTGAGTTTCTAGCCCCATTTTCTTGTTATGATTTAGGGGCTGTGTGCATACTCAATGTGATTAGTTAATACACTTACCTTGAGTGGTAAGTGTATGCATGGATGGTATATGTGATAGATATTATATTGTGAATATAAATGAAAGCTTGTCGGTACGTAAACGATCTTCGGATATTGCACGTATCGCCAAGGAAGGTAAGTGTTAGAATATATATAATTGTGTATGTATGAACGATGAAGCAGGGTATGTACGAAATTGTATGAATGTTAGTATGAAAGTATGGTAGATTGAAGGTAGGGAAGATACCCTAATAATATCTGCGAATGAAGAACAGACCCTAATAATATCTGCGAATGAAGGGAACAGACCCTAATAATATCTGCGAAGGTTATAGGACGAAATGTATGTATGTATATATGTATGTATGAAAGAAAGAATGAAAGTATGAAAGTACGAAGAAAGG
The DNA here is from genome assembly GCF_021521415.1 of Bidens hawaiensis. Lineage (NCBI taxonomy): Eukaryota > Viridiplantae > Streptophyta > Magnoliopsida > Asterales > Asteraceae > Bidens > Bidens hawaiensis. The sequence continues at coordinate 128,189 of NW_027495774.1, read as the reverse complement.
TAAAAATCTAAGTATGTTATATGTATCTTCGGACGCGTATATAAGAAACTATATGGATGTACTGTATGTTACCTGTATTAACTAGAACTCACTCAGCGTAGCTGACTTTTAGTATTCACGCAGATGAATAGATTGAAGTAGTTGGCTTGAGAGAAGGACACCTGGCAGGATTGAAGAGACTGGTATCCAAAGAAGTTTTGTCATGATGTTTTAAATAAACTATTTATGTTATGTTTTTAAGACAAGTATCGAATGATTATAATGGATGTTTGAAGTTTTATTTTTTCCGCGAAAGTTTTAATTAAATCCAATGCGAAAAGTAGGGCACCGGGACCAGGGCCTTACAGATGCTGATGCTGATGATGAAATGATTTATTCTGACCACTCTTTAGACGAAGATGAAGATGATTGTTTGGAAGATAAATTGTTTATTGTTGTAAACTTATTACTATTTGATATTTATCATGTGGTATTTACACTTCATATTATTCCCAATCATATGTCTTGTTAAACTTTTATTATTTATCTAACAGTTTTTGTTTTATTAAATGCAGGTCATATACATTATGAATGAGAGTGGTGGTGATACTAGTACTCGTGGTGGTGGTGTTCCTACTCATGGTGGAAAAGTAGCTCCAGGGAAACCCGCTGGTAGTGGCACTCGCGGTATTCATATTCAGGAGCCTGATTCTCGTAATGGTGCTCGTGATAGTCTAAGGCGACACGAATCCCAAGGGTTCAATTATAAAGGTAAAGGTAAAAAACCTGTTCAGGGGGAATATAGGCAAACTTGTGGGAGATACGTAGTAACACGTGGTGGTAAAGGTGGAATGGTGGTAGTCATAGTCGTGTTGCTAGCGGTGATGAAATGGCTGATATGGCTGGGGTAATTCGTAACACAATAACGATACCGAATGTACAAGATGATGAGGAAGAGGACGATTCTGATGAAGATGATGGTAGTCATCATGATGATGATTGTGAGAATGATGGTAGTGGTAAGGATGATGATTTTGAGGATGCTAGTGGTCATGAGGATGATGGTGATAATAGGCGGATCACACACATGTGGAGAAAATATGTTTCTAATTTTAAATATTTTTACATTTTTCTTTGTGTTATTATAATTATGGTTTATTTCATTATTATAGGTTTGGTTCCAGACGTGCTCATAGAAGTGCTGGTCAAATACTAGATCAAAAACTTGATGGAGATCGAATCACTTTTAGAAAGATCCCACATAGTGTTTTAAGGGATATGTTTGATACATTTCGGGTAAATATCAATATATTATATATGTTATAGTTATTTGTTTTTAATTTTTTAATTTAATCTTTTTATAGACACGGTTGAGATGGGATCCACGAGATGACCAGCACATTTTTGAGGGATTCGCTGACGTTCTTAAGGATCGTTATCCAGTTAAGATGAGTAACCTAAGAGAAGAGTCAAAAAAGAAAGCTGTAAAATCGTACTTTTGATGATAATAAATAAAATAATTATGTTTGTTTAAAAGTGTGTTAATATTTAATTAAGTTAAATAAAATAAAAAGAGTATGGACTTGGTTAATGAAAGATGGAATAAGGGATGGTAATGGGCCTTGGGTCCATGGGCTTAAGAGAGTATAAATACTCCTTAAAACCCTAAAACCCTTATTCTTATCTTTTAGCCTCCATAACACACTAAAAAACACACACAAACACTCTCTATATTTCGGCCGAGATCCAAGACCACGAACCAAGCATAGTTGTGTTACATCTTGATTATACAAGCAAGGTACGAGTCCTCTGTGACTTATCGAAGCTAGTTGTAGCCTAAGGACATAAAAGGTACCTTTGATTCATATAAATATTATGTTTTTAAGAACGGTTGGCCCTAAAACTTGGTACAAGGTCTAATAGGGTAGTGTAATACCATAAAAATGTAAACTTGATGATTAATATGGACTTAATGAACTCGTTGATATGTACGGTTCATGAAGAAACCCTAGATCCAGCTTAAAAACGTTTGAAACCAAAAAAGATTCAAAATTTATAGATAAACGGACTAGATCTTAGTTAAGGATAGAAATGGAAATGTTTACAAGATGATACAATGCTATATTAGTTGAACGTATGTTAGATTGTGAAGTGAACACGAGAATAAAGGAGATAATACACCCAACAGTGGTTGTATTCGAACAAAACAGGTATTCGAACCATGTATTCGAATGAAGGATTCGAATAGAAAGAAAGAAAAGAAAGAAATAAAGACATAAAATATGGGATACAAGTCCTTTCCATACATTTGTATTCGAACATAAGAGCTTTCGAATACACTGGTGTTCGAATAAGATGGACCATTAGAATACATGGCATTCTATTCGAATACAGTATCATTCGAATACAAGGTAATGCCATAGAATACAACTCTATTCGAATACAATCCCCTTGAAGTCAATTCTATTTGAATACATAGTCAAATCGAATACAAGTTATACTCCAACACTAGCCTATTCGAATACTACAAAAGTATTCGAATACAAGTGTATGTGAACACATATGTATTCGAATAAAAATGTATTCGAATACGAATGTATTCGTGTAACATCCCAAAATTTCGAATAATAATAATATTGAATATTGACTCGTTATGACAGAAAAGTTAATTTGAGTTAATAAATAACTAGTAAAATGGTAAAAGGGAAAGATAAGTAGGCTAATTAAATGGAAATTAATCATGGACTAAAAAGGAAAGATGGGCCTTAGGTCCATGGGCTTAAGAGAGTATAAATACACCTTTAAACCCTAAATCTTTCCATTTCCATCCATATTATCCATCTTATTCCCTCTATACACCATAACACACCTACAAACCCTTCATTTTCGGCCGCAAGCAAGAACAAGGATCCGGGATCTAAATCAAACCTTGTATTGATAGATCCTTAGGATACAAGCTGAATAGAAGGTCAAGTATCGTAACTAAAGCTAAGCCGTAGCCTAGAAACATCAAAAAGGTATGTCCTTTACGTTTAAAGGTCACGTTTTTATGAACGGTTTGCCATGAAACTTAACCCTAGAGTAGAACGGGTGTAGATGTTTCACAAAAATGCAAACTTGATGATTAAAAGGAGCAAAATGGACTCATGGGCATATAATAGAGATGGAAAGATGAGATGAACACACCTAACCTAAGGGATCTCGGCCAGGACAGAGGGTTCTCGGCCACTTTCTCGGCCAACCCGCTCGTAACAAGGGTTTTCGGTCAAGTTAGGGATTTCGGTCCACTTTCTCGGCCAAGTAGGGATCTCGGTCAAACAAGAGTTCTCGGTCAAACCTGGGATTTCGGTCAACAGGGTTCTCGGCCATGTTTTCGGCCACCCCATTCTGTTGGGTTTTGGGCCTAAATCTAGTTGGTCCCAGATACCATAATGGACAGTTGGGCTAAGCCCATATATAATATAAAGCAAACTGGCCTATTATCTTAGGCTTAGCAACTAAGCCCAACTTAGAAAATAATTTAAAATGTTAATGGAAAATGTGTTAAGACAGTTAATGAAAATAAAATTTTTCCAAGCTAACCTGGCAGCTTAACCCCAGCCAGGGGCTCTGCCCCTTGGACCCAGTTAGGGGCTGCCGCCCCTAGAATCCCGCTGCTAGGGGCGCTGCCCTTGGATCCCTGTTCGTTGTGGGTTATAATTAAACTAGAAACACGATATGGGTAGTGATGGTTAAATTTATACGTGTAATTATTATACAGTTAGTCGTGCACAGCTCAAGAGAGGGATAACCATAAACAGTGAACATAACCGCATTCAGGTGAGTTTCTAGCCCCATTTCGTTGTTATGTTTTCGGAGCTTTGTGCATACTCGATGTGTTTAGTTAATACACTTACCTTAAGTGGTAAGTGTATTCTTATTATGATATATGTTAGAATGGTGAATGCATGTCGGTACGTAAATGATCTTCGGATATTGCACGTACTGTCATGTGATAGCTTGAGGCTGTGATTGCTTATATATGTGTATGTATGATGTATATATATTATAGGTTATGAGTATGTAAAGGAAGTATATGAAAGTATAAAGTATGAAACGAGGAATTGACGATAACGGGTGGCAGACCCTAATAATATCTGTGAAGGAGGGTGACAGACCCTAATAATATCTGTGAGGTTATAGGGAGAAAGACTCTTTAAAACATAGGAGTATGTATGTAAAGTAAGATAAAATTTGAAAGTAATAAAGAAAGAAAGTATATACTTACGTATGTACGAAAGAAAGTAAAAGAGGTTAACTATGTAATATAAGAGCGTATTGTATGTTACTTGTATTAACTAGAACTCACTCAGTGTAGCTGACTTTTAGTATGAACGCAGATGAGTAGAATGAGGCAGCTCGCTTGAGGGGAACACGTGGCATTGAATAAGGGACTGGCATAGCAAGACGCTTAGTAGTTTATGCTTTAAAGACAATATGTTATTTAAGACAAATTATGGATTGATGTGTAATGTTTTATGAAAGTTTTATTTTCCGTGAATGTTTTCATTAACTCTGATTATTAGTAGGGCTGTTCACGAACCGAGCCGAACCGAGGGAGCCTCTACTCGAACTCGGCTCGAATTGAAACCGAGCGGCTCGGTTCGATTCGAATATAAGGAAACGAGCAGAAAAACCTTGCTCGAACTCGCTTGGTTTACAACCGATCGGCTCGGTTTTGCTCGATTTCGCTCAGTTTCAGACATAATTCTTATAAGTTAACATATATTATCGCTAAAATCGAAACCAAAACCCGAAAGAATGAAGGATACCCGAAAAAAATGAAGGAGACGAGATGTACAAGAGGCCAGGAAGCCGTGAGCAGTGGCGTGAGACGTGAGCAGAGTTAGCAGACGTGAGCAGTGGTAGTGGCGCGACGGTCGGAGGCTCGGAGGTCGGAACGTGCATGAGATTGACGAAGCGGTGGATTTGGTTTTGGTAATTGGTATTGTGTATTTGTGTGAAAGAGATAAGGTTAGAATTTGTGTGGAAGAGATAAGATCTAATTTATATGTTTTTAATTTAATTTATTTTTTTTTAGAAATGCATGATGGGCTTTTGAATACAAATAGAATGGTATTAATAAAACTAATTATATAAATTTTCATGTATATATATATATACTAAAAATATTCGAGCCGAACCAAACCGAGCGGACCCTTGCTCGTTGCTTGGCTCGTTTACAAACCGAACCTAGTAGAGCGGCTCGTTTACAATCGAGCGAAAAAACGAGCGAGCAATTTTCGAGGAATTTTCGAGCGAGCGGCAAGCGAGTTCGAGCGGCGAGAAGTTTGGACGACCCTAATTATTAGAACTATGTGAATGAGTAAATCCAACGTCCAAATGTGTGGCACCAGTAATGGGGCCTTACAATTCGAATAAAAGGGAATGCAAATATAGAGACACTCGAATAGAATAGACCAGACTTAACCATTTCAGCTTTAACCTAAATATTGTGATTAGGGAAAATATTGATACATATAATTGATGTACAGTTAGCCGAGCCCAGTTAAAGAAAGGAATAACCATTACCGGTGAACGTAACATAATCAAGGTGAGTTTTCTAGCCCCATTTCCTTGTTATATTTTCGGGACTACGTGCATACTCGATGTGAATAGTTAATACACTTAACTTAAGTGGTAAGTGTATGATATATGAATATGTATGAATGATATATATGTATGAGGTGTGTAATATATGAAGGAATGATATATGTATGAGATTAGAAGTGTTTTGGATAAAATCTGCTAAGAATAATGTATCCAAATTCGTAAATGTGAGGTTTAGTGCTATGAAAATAACAATGATTATACTAACGAAGTAGAGAGGAACACCGTGATTTGTTGTGAGGAAAAACCCCTTGATCTTGTTTAGATCAAAGGAAAAAAAACCCCGGGTGATGACAACTCGTCTATCACCACTTTATTAATATTTAAAAAGGGTTACAATGGGTGGAGTTGTTGATCAACGATTACAATCAAGCTAAGTGTATGAGATTACAGAGAACTTATGAGCTAAACTTTGCAGTTGTTAACTAATGAGCGCGTACGTGCGTCTGCCTAATGTTGATCACAACTCAATATATAAAGAAATAGAAATTAACAAACTAACAACTAGGTCCTGTTAATCCGCTAGTCCTCCACTCTTCTCCATAGTGCTCTTTGACCACGTGCTTATAGAAGTTCAGTAGCGAAATAGGTGGTAGACCAAGTCTAGGAGCCGTTTTTCTTTGTTAGACGTGACTCTATCCCAAACGGAAATACCCTTCCAACCAAATGGATTAGGCGGGGTAGGATTTCTGTCTTCTAATGTTGGTCATTGATTTAGGTTGGAATACTGATTTGCTTCTTTCTTTGGTACAGTGGAGAATTTTGCGCATCTTGCTAAGCTTCCGGGAACCAAGGAAAGGGTAGCTGCATTCCTCAAGTTGAGCCCAACCATCCGATCCTTTAAGATCAGAATCTCCGATTCAGATTCAGAAGTTGAACGGTCAGATACCTCTCCTCAAGGCAATATGTCAAGTAAGTACAAATTGTAAAGATAAGTATTTAATTTTATCAATAAAAAAGAAAAACTTATCTATTTTATTGCGTTTGAAGGCATGTCGAAGTCTGCTACTAAGTTTTCTCTGGACGACATTGACCATTTGATATCTCCAAAGATGGTTAAAAAGGAACCATCCAAGTCTGTCGTTCCTACTCCCAGCCCTCACATTGTGACCACTAGGGCCAAAGCTCAGTCCGGGAAGAAGAGGAAGCAACCGGAATCTCATGCTGAAGTCCAGAATGTTGAGAAGTATCTTCAAGAGGCGGTCAGTCAAGCACTTTCTAAGGTAAGGATCCTCAATTCCGTTTGTCATTGCTGCCAAATATTTGTTGTTAATCCGAGCTTCTGACTTGTAGGGTGTCCAAGGTTTTCACTCATATTGCGGGTCTATCATCAAAGATCTTGAGGAGACTCTGACAGGAATGAGGACTCTTGCTGCTGCCAAGGACAAGCATGTTGCCAAGCTGACAAAGGAGAAGAAACAAGCCGATTCCCAAGTTCATGCCATGGAGATGAAGGCGACAACTGATGAGGCAAAGATGTCAGCAGCTAAGCTTATACTGCAGGCAAGGATCCAGTTTGTGGCTTAAGCGAACGACCCTTCCTTCGACAGGACCAACTGGGAGGTGGATGAATGGAAGAAATCTTTGGCAAGGCTGGGCGGAGCAAAGGAGAGTGAGGATGCTGGTGAGGAGGAAAAGGCCGCAGAGAAGGCAAGGCTGGTATCAGTGGCATAAAGGACGCGTGTGATGATAGTGAAGGAAAGGAAGCAGCCATTGAAGGGGATGCTGTGGAGACGGGCAATGAAGGATAACAAAGACAAGGCCTAAGCCCGTTCTATTATTCTTTTGCTGATGTTTTTATGAACAATTTGGTTGTGTAGTTTAAGACAATAGTAGCTTAGGATAAAGGATCTAGGATCCTTAAGACAATTAATAGGGGTACGTAGCAAAGGTGGAGGGATCCTTTGTTTGTGGGGATGAAGCCTTTGATGCCCCTGTCTTTAATTTCCTGCACTAGTTTGAATCGTTAGTAACAACTTGCTTCAACCCGGATGGATGGTCCATCATTTGAATGGTGAAGTCCGGGTTAGTTTTTGGTAACACTAAGTAAGTTTAATAAACAATATCTTTTGACTTATTTGTTTATTGTTTGTTATTTTGAAAGTGTGTTTGATATATAGCTTTAGTCTTGTTGAAAAATTTAAAACACCTTTGAATAAGAATTTTGAGGATAGAATATCCTTGAAAAAATAGGAATTTCATATCCTTAAACAATAGAATTTACAAATATCTTAACCAAATAAATATAAATTGACAAGTAGAAATCATACCACAAGGTCTGACTAGACCTGAGTTACCTTAAGTGGTAATCCTTTCGTGATTCTTGTAGAAGCAATTTAAGGATTTTTGTTAAAGCTGAGTATAGAAACATATATTGGTTAAATAAAAATAAGTATAAAGAAAAGAAACTATTAAAATTACGGGATCGTATGTTAGGTACATTAAAGTTTTGGGTAAGTTGGTTGAATAATAGAAAATAAATCATAAGTCTTGATCTTTCTGTGATCTTTATAGTTGAACTTAGGATATCTATTGCAAATAACTTACAATGTTAACTGGGGTTAAACCCATTAAGCTGGGGACAAGCCCATAACTGGGGACAAGCCCATGCAACTGGGGACAAGCCCGTGAACTAGGGACAAGCCAGAAACTGGGGACAAGCCCAAACTGATGTTAAACTGGGGACAAGCTCAAATACTGGGGACAAGCACAAACTGGGGACAGGCCCAATGATACAGATGTAAATTAGGGACTCGCCCAAACCGGGATTTAGCCCAAACATGAGTTAACATGAAAATTTTATAAACCGGTGGTATGGTACGTCTACCATAAATCGTGGGATCCTCCATATAGCCAAAAACAACAAAATTGTCAGCCACTAAACGTGCACTGGTCCCGCTGCCCCGTACTATACGTTGGATAGCGTGCGCTCCAGGCGAGAGTGTAGAAACTCTAATTTATAAGAAAGGTGAAAACCTTTAAACCTTAGGGGATATGACCATCGGGGGTCATACCCAATCGTGGGCTAGGCAAAGGGAAATAGTAAAGTACCTTAAAGGTAAAGGAGAGGTGGCCAACCTCTTGATCATCAAACATATTATTAGAACCCTGCTTTATTACTTAAAACTTGGAATAAACAAATCGTTAAGAATATATTATCCTTGAATTAATAATCAGAAATTGAAAAGGATAAATGATCAGATAGATATTACCAATTTTAGGATCCTTGATTTTCTAAGGATAATAGATCCTTAGAGAATACTTGATCCTGATCAGAAAAAGTACTTCTTGAGGTGGATAGCATTCCATGCTCTCGGCAGCTTGTTGCCTTCCATAGTGAGCAAATGATATGCCCCTTTCCTAGCTTCTGACTCAATTAAATAAAGACCTTCCCACTTGGGTGCTAACTTCCCATCAGCCGGATTGGTTGTATTTTGGAAGGCTTTCCTCAAAACTAAATCTCCTTCTTGAAATCTTCTGATCCTTATATTTTTGTTGTATGCCCCAGCTACCCTTTGTTGATATGCTGCCATTCTGATCTTGGCTAGGTCTCCGAGTTCTTCAACAGTATCCAAGTCTTCAAGAAGGATTTCTTCATTGTCCTCAGGATCACGGATGCTTGTTCTGGCTATAGGAACAACCATTTCTGTAGGGATTACTGCTTCTGATCCAAACACCAATGAGAAAGGTGTTTGTCTTGTTGCATTCTTTGGTGTTGTCCTGTCAGCCCAAAGAACATAAGGTAGCTCTTCGGCCCACTTGCCTTTCTTATATCCTAGCTTCTTCTTCAAATTGTTGATGATTATTTTGTTGCTAGACTCCGCTTGACCATTAACTTGAGGGTGTACCGGGGTAGAGGTAATCATCCTGATGCCCCAGCTCTTTTTCGCGTACTTGAACAAAAGCTTCTACTTCTATCCACTTTGAAAAGTAATCAGTCGTTGAAAGCATGAATACTTTTCCTCCTGGTGCCTTAGGTAGTTTACCCACAATAGCCATGCCCCACTTCATGAAAGGCCATGATGAGGATATAAGATACATAGGTTCTGCTGGTTGATATTGGATATTTGCATGCCTTTGACAAGCGTCACATTTCTTCGAGTATACCATGGAATCTCTCTTTATTGTTGGCCAGAAGTATCATGTTCTTAGAATCCTGGAAAACAGGGCTCTACCTCTAGTGTGATTACCACAATCACCTTCATGAAAGTCTTTGAGCACCTCTTGGATTTCAGGTTCCTCAATGCACCTCGAGTATGGACCTGCAAGAGATTTCCTGTATAGCATATCATATAATAAAATATATTGTGATACCTTGAGTTCGAAAGATTTGGGATTCTCTGTGGCTGGAATCTCTCTAGTTTGAATGTATTTTTTGATTGGGAGGATCCAGGATCCTTGGTTGTTTGAGGATGATGGATCCCAAAGTACGATTTATTTGTCAGTTGTTATCTCCCCAACTTCTTGTTCTCCTATTGCTGGCAAGAGTATATGAATAATTGGGATCTTCATGTCTTCTGGAATCTTCAAAGATGAGGCTTAATTTGCCAAGGCATCTACCCCAGCATTCTCTTCCCTTGGTACCTGTATAATGCTAAATAATTCGAAAGATTTTGCTAATTCCTTCTCAACATCTAGATATTTAATTAGTTTTTCACCTTTAACAGCATATGAGCCATTAAAGTGGTTAGCAATCAACAATGAATCTATATATACTTGAAGATACCTGATCCTCATGCACTTAGCTAATTGCAAACCTACGATCAGAGCTTCATAGTTTGCTTCATTGTTCGTTGCTTGAAACTCACAGGCTATGGGCTGGGGTAATATGTCCCCCTGTGGCGATTTCAGTAGGATACCTAATCCTGTTCCTCTTACATTGGAAGCTCCATCTGTAAAGATGATCCAAGGATCCTTGGTTTCTTCTATTTGTTGAACCTCCAAGTCAGCTTCTTTCTGCATGTCGCTACTGAAATCAGCCACAAAGTTTGCGAGTGCTTGTGACTTGATGGCTTTTCTGGGCTCATACTGAATATCATATGCGCTCAGTTTCGCAGCCCACTTGGCCCTTCTACCTGACAATTTTGGCTTCCTAAGAACATTCTTAACAGGATAATTAGTTCTCAAGATAATAGTATGAGTCTCAAAGTAATGTCTTAATTTAGTAGAAGCCATAATAAGTGCAAGAATTAATTTTTCTAAATGTGAATACATGGCTTCTGCATCCAAAAGACTTTTACTTACATAATAAACGGGATGTTGTTCACCTTCGTGATCATTCTCAAGGACAGCACTTACAGTATTTCCTGATACAGCTAGGTACAGGTATAAGGATTCCCTATCCGCAGGCTTCATCAAGGCTGGAACTGAGGATAAGTAATCCTTCAAGGCTTTGAGTGCAGCCTCATGCTTCTCGGTCCATTCGAACTTCTTATTTTTTCTAAGAATGTCGTAGAAGTCTTTGCACTTTTCGGATGATCTGGAAATGAATCTGTTGAGAGCAGCTATTCTTCCTGTCAGCCTTTGGACATCTTTAGCATTTACAGGACACTGACACTTCAAGTTGATAATGGCTTCTATCTGCTCGAGGATTGCTTCTATTCCTCTTTTGGTTACCATATATCCTAGAAACTTTCCAGCCTTAACACCAAAATGGCATTTTGACGGATTCAGTTTCATGTTATACTTGTCGAGGATATTGAAAGCTTCTTCAAGATCTCTGAGGTGATCCTCAGCTCTTTTTAACTTCACCACCGTGTCATCTATGTAGACCTCCATAGTCTTGCCTAACTGATCCTTGAACATCATGTTGACTAATCTTTGATATGTTGCCCATGCATTTCTTAGTCCAAACGGCATAGCAATATAACAGTATATGCCGGTAGGAGTCATGAATGTTGTATCCTCCTGATCAGATGATTCCATCTGAATTTATTGAAATCCAGAGGAAGCATCAATAAAGGTAAGCATCTCATGTCCTGCTGTTGCATCCACCATGGAGTCTATATGTGGTAACGGGAAGGATCCTTGGGGCATGCCTTGTTTAAATCGGTAAAATCGACACACACCCTCCACTTTCCAATCGTTTTAGAAACAACAACCACATTAGCTAACCATCGGGGATATTTAACCTCTCTGATCATACTGGCCTTAAGAAGTTTTTCAACTTCTTCTTGTATGATCGTGTTCCTCTCAGGAGCGAATTTTCTTCGCTTCTGATGGACAGGTTTAACATATAAATCAAGGCCTAACTTATGAGTAATTACCTCCTTAGAAATACCTGTCATGTTTGAATGCTTGTAGGCAAAAGTGGATTTTCTTCGCCTTAGAAAGGATATTATATCCTCCTCGATTCTGCTAGGGATATTGGATCCTAGAAACACCTTTACTTCTGGATCCTCGAGATCCAAGGATACTTCTTTAATGTCTTTTTCCGAGCTTCCAGCACGTCCCTAGGATGTTGTTGTGGTTGCTATGCTATAGTTTGCTTGACTGTCGGCTTCATTGATGAAGAATAGTATTTCTTGGCCTCCACCAGATCACCGTTTATCCTTACTACTCCCCAAGGGGTAGGGAGTTTAATGCATTGATGGTAAGTAGAAGCCACTGCCTTCATCCCATGTAACCAAGACCTGCCTAAATAACATTGCAGCAAGAAAGGTTATCAATAACACAAAATCTTTGATAAGAATTTAACCCTTCGATATATATTGGGAGGTTAATGTCCCCCAATGTCTTCTAGGTTTCTCCACTGAAACCAACTAGCACCGATGTCCTCGGGATGATCTCCGAGTCGGGTATGTTCATCTTTTGAAGAACATCATGTTGGATGATATTGACCGAGCTCCCATCATCTACCAGTATCCTGCGTACATAATAGTTAGCAATAAATAAAGTGACAATCAAACCGTTGTGGTTTGGATCCTGGATGTTTGATTTATCTTCTTCATCAAAGAAGATCCTTTTGTCATTGTCAAAGTGGTTATAACTGGTCGTTCCCCGTTATCCAACTTGGTTTCCTTGTTAAGTCTATTAGATGCAGAGAAGGAAGTGCCGCATATGTCTGATCCTCAGGAGATGAAGTTGATCACTTGAGCATCTGGTGGGGGGCGGAGTTGCTTTTTGAGGAACCTCTTCAGGATCCTGGATCCTGGACTTTTTCCTTCCCAAGAGCTCTTTAAAGTGGCACCTGCTCAGGAGGTATCCAATTTCCCTCCTTAAACCGATGCAATCATCCGTCATGTGGCCAAAATCCTCATGGAAAGCACACAATTTAGATTTGTCTCTGAAGGTGGTTGACTTCTCGCTCTTTCGGGGCCACCTTGCTTTCTCCCCTACATCCTTCATAGCACAAATCAAGCCATGGGTATCTACGAAAAAGCAATAATCTGAGATGCAGGGATAGTCTTCATCATCATCTCCTTCTTCAACTGCTCTAACGTTTTGGTTGTTGAACTTGGAGTACGGCTTCGAGTTGTTTATGTAGGAGGATCCTTTATTCTTGTCAGGGGATTCTTGCTTCGTCTGAGCCTCCAATCGTTCTTGGATCCTTTTGTCGTCTTCCAGCCGTATGAACCTTAGTGCTTTGTTCCGTACTTCATCTAAGGGCCTGCAAGGAGTCATCACAAGATCATCATAAAAGGGGGAGCCCCTCTGAATTCCCATCTTGAATGCTTCAACAGCAGTAGCCATGTCAAGATTGGGGATTTCCAGAGCTTCCCTGCCGAACCTCGTAACAAAATCCCTAAGGGATTCATCACAAGGTTGGATAACTCGGTATAAATCACTAGTTAACTTCTCAAATTTCCAACTACAGGAAAATTGACTGTTAAACAAGTTAACTAAGTGTGAGAAAGAAGTAACTGAAAAAGAAGGAAGACTTAGCAGCCATTTTAACGCAGATCCTGTTAGTGTGGATCCGAAGCCCTTGCATAGACAAGCCTCCTTGAGTTTCTCAGGGATCGGATTGATCTCCATCCGCTCCCTATATTGTGCAACATGCTCCTCAGGATCAGCAGTCCCATCATAAGTCTTCATGTTGGGGGTCTGGAATCGCTTCGGGATTTCAGCATCACAGATAGGTGGAGCAAATCTGGATAACTTGTGGCTTCCCTCTGGTATCTCGGGAATTGGACGTATCACCCCGGGAACGCTGGATATCATATCCTTAAGTTTCTGCAATTCCTTAGCCATGGATTGGTTGATACCTGCATCCTGCATGGAACAACGATTAGCATTTAAGGATATAGGATCATACTTATTACTTCTTTGTTGTGTAAAGGTCAGTATTCCAGAAGAATGGCTGAGATAAGAAGAGTCTGCTACAAGAGTCGGTCCACCAGAAGCTATGGTCTGCATGGGGATTATATCTCCTTCATGGACTTCAGAGGACCGCTGGTGTTGAACCCCTGAGAATCCTTGATTCTAAAAGAAGGATCCTTGATTCTGAACGTAGGATCCTAGTGGTTGGGAATTGAAGGATCCTTGAAGGTATGAACCGGAAGATCTCGGTCGAAGGATCAATGTTCCTTATTGAAAGGTTGAGGATCCTTGAGTTGGTTGACCCATGGATCCCTGGTGAAGGATAGATGATCCTTGCCGAAGAGTCGAGAATCCTTGAACTTGTTGACCCATGGATCGCTGGTTAAGGATGTATGATCCTGGGTGAAAGATTGAGGATCCTTGAGTTTGTAGACCCACGGATCCTTGCGTGAACTGAGCCAAGGATCCAGGAGTGGTGAAATCCAGCATCCTAGGCATCAAGGGAGTCTGGTCCTCTGCTGGCCTCTTAGTTTTCTTGAGATCTTCAATCTCACGAAGGATCCTTTGGCTGGTCTTGTTTTGCTACTCCATGTAAGCCTTAACCTGCGAAAACATAGAGGAAACATCATTGTTAGTATTAACTACTGAAGCAGCAGCAGTGGTTTTTGAGCTCTGGAAGACTGGTAGTTGCGTCTTGTTTCTAGCAACAGTAGGCCGTGGTGCTCCCGTGATTAGCAGAGGCATCGGCGGCAAAGTTCTTGATGAGAGAGGAACCAAAGACGGCATGGTTGATGAATCAGAGGTTGATTGAGAGGCCATTGATAGTGATATGGGTATGAAATGTTGAAAATTGATAGGAAATAATCTGGATAATAGCACCAACTGCCCCACGGTGAGCGCCAAATTGTTTTGGATAAAAATCTGCTAAGGATAATGTATCAAAATCCGTAAATGTGAGGTTTAGTGCTATGGAAATAACAATGATTATGCGAACGAAGTAGAGAGGAACACCGTGATTTGTTGCGAGAAAAAACCCCTTGATCTTGTTTAGATCAAAGGAAAAAAACCCCGGGTGATGACAACTCGTCTATCACCACTTTATTAATATCAAAAAAGGGTTACAATGGGTGGAGTTGTTGATCAACGATTACAATCAAGCTAAGTGTGTGAGATTACAGAGAACTTATGAGCTAAAACTTTGCAGTTGTTAACTAATGAGTGCGTACGTGCGTCTGCCTAATGTTGATCACAACTCAATATATAAAGAAAAAGAAATTAACTAACTAACAACTAAGTCCTATTAATCCGCTAGTCCTCCACTCTTCTCCATCGTGCTCTTTGACCACGTGCTTATAGAAGTTCAGTAGCGAAATAGGTGGTAGACTAAATCTAGGAGCCGTTGCAGTTATTAAACATCAGTCTTCATATGACAATCATCCATCAATAGCAATGTTGACTAAGGATCCTGGATCCAGACACAGCTAGAGAATCGTTCAGAAGGATAATTGATCCAAGCTCATCATCAAGAATAACGTATCCTCAGTGGTTAATTATTTGTGGCTCAACAAGAAGTATGTATGAAAGTAATTAATGAAGGATGTATAGAAACGTATGTACGGTTGTAGAAGAAGAAAGGGATCATACCCTAATAATATCTAAGATAGAGAAGGAAGGGATCAGACCCTAATAATATCTAAGATAGAGAAGGAATGGATCAGACCCTAATAATATCTGAAATAGAAGAGGAAAAGGATAAAAGAAGGGATCAAACCCTAATAATATCTGAGATAGGAAAGGAAAAGGATAAAGGAAGGGATCAGACCCTAATAATATCTAAGATAAAAAAGATAGTATGTATGTAGTATGGAAGTATGAAAGTATGAACGTATGTATGTGTGTATGTATGAATGTATGGAAGAAAGGTAGTAAGTAAATAATTTAATATGTATCTTCGGATGCATATATGAAGGTAAGTGTATGTATTGTATGTTGCCTGATTAACTAGAACTCACTCAGCGTAGCTGACTTTTAGTATGCACGTTGGTGAATAGGATGAGGCGGCTAGCTTGAGGTGGGCACATGGCAGGAAAATAAGAAGCTGGCATCCGAAGACTTATGATGTTTTTATGAATGATGTTTTAATTATGAAAGACAAAAGATGTTTGTTTAAGACATGTTTATGAAATGATATGAAATGTTTGAAGTTTTATTTATTCCGCGAAAGTTTTAATTAACTATGATATTTAAAACTGTGTTTATAAGTAAATCCAACACCAAAGTATGGCACCGGGACCGGGGCCTTACAAAAGCCACGGAGGACAATCATGTTATCGAGGATAAAAAACATAGATTTGATATAATATGTAATTATCCGCCCAATAAAGTTCCTGGTGACAGATGAAAACGCTGGTGTAAAGTAAGGGTGCTAACAGTTAATGATTTTTTTTATTGCATTTTCATGTTCTTTACATATTAAGCATATATGTTTTTTTTTTTAAATTGAATATGTGGAACACTCGAACACGGTTAAAAAGATCCAAAGCTGGAAAACCAATCGTCAAAATGATCTATCCCGTCATACATGTGGGTCTATGGGTATTGATGAACATCGCACCCGCCTGATAAGCTAATTAGATTTAAAAATTCTAGTAACTGGTCGTGTCTTTAACCCTTATCAATATTTATGTAGGAGAAACGAAAGGGAGGACCAGTTGGCTACGAATTTGTCTTCGTTGATACCCATGCCACCAAAGAGACTAAAAAGAGATTTCGCGATGGGGAAATCAATATTAATGACTTGGAGCAGTTAGAGTTCGTCACAACACGATCAAAAGAATCATTTGTAGGTTATCATTTATATATATTTATTGTATTAACTTTGATTACAATTTGACTTGCTTTTCATTGATGAAAATGTGGACGTTGTTCCACAAAGAACTTGAGAAGGAGTACGGGCCGGACAAGGATCAGAATCCATATCGGGATGAGTTTGCTGTGTGGGAGTGTTTGCATTTTAAAACTTGTGGCCAGATGTTTGGGATAGGATCTTCTTATCCACTATTTGTGGTGAGCGGGTCATAATCATCACTTTGCGGGTATATTTCACATGGTGATTCTTGACAGTCGTAGGAGGTATGGTTATTATCATTATTATTATTATTATTGTTGTTGTTGTTGTTAAGTCACATATTTTCAGTTTAGGCATTTTAGGTTTGTCTTCATATGTTTTAGGTATGTGTGAACTTTTTGTTTACATTCATGGTCAAACGAACATGATCTCGGTTTGTTACCGACATAGTGTAGGTTTGAAATGCACCTATTTTAGTCATTTACTTGTTTTATAGTATTAGGTAAACCATTTTTGTTAAATTATAGTGTAAATTGTGGACACCATAGTGACCTGTTGTATAAAATGACTAGGGGCACCATGGTAATTTGCTGCTTAAATTGGGACCATTATTATCATTTGTTTGTTTTGCTACAATATCAAATACACAGATAGATTATTGTGCATTTTGATTAGCATTACAGTTTGTAAACTGATATATATGATGCATTAATTATATATGTTTTTAACAATGTATAGGTCAAAGATGTTAGAGCCAAGTTAGAACAAGAAATAGAGGCTCGACAAAACATGGAAAACCGTTTGGCAGAAATGGCAAGAGAAGCGGAAATAGAACAGGCCGAACGTGAGAGGCTACACAGAAAAATGGAAAGAGACATGGAAAAAGAGTGGGCCGAGCGCAAAAAAGAGCGGACTGAACGCATGAAACTGCAAAAACATATTGAAGAAATTATGAAAAAAATTGCCTATAAGTAGGTTGTTTACTGTTTGATATTTTGACATGTTAAACTTATGTTATTGTGTTTGGTATTTTGACCTGTTAAAACAAATGGTATGGCATTTTGTTTGGTTATTGTAAAAGATTTACTTAATCTAAATTATGGTTTTGTTTATCTAGAAATTTAGCTTTTTCTATTAGATATTTTAAAGAAATAATTTAGTTTTTTTTTTTCAGAAAAAATAAATATAATAATCAGATGTTAAATTTTATCAGAATTTCATCTGTAAAAATAAAATAAAAAATAATAGTAAAATAATATTTTTTTGTCGGAAGTTAGTCTGTACATTTAAAATTGTCTTATATTTAATTAATGTGATTTGTCGAAAGATCATCGAAAATAAAATCAAACTAGTATTTAGATCCGCCACATTAAATTGGAAAAACAAAACTTTTTGGTGTCCAAGTAATGCTCTAAATGACTTAACTATTTGGCTAGGCAAACATTTAAATAGTAGCATGACAAAGGAAACAAACTCAATAATGTTTAAAAATGTTTACGCTAGTCAAAACCTTAATTAAAAGAAGAAATATACAAAGAAACCATAAGAACAATTTAAATAACATTCAAAGTACATTATAGGCAAAAACCATCAGTTGTACCTCCATAGAGAAGCAAATCAACCTTGATAAAATACTAGGCCTGTAAACAAACCGAATGTTCGGTGAATTATTCGTGAACCATTCGGCAGGAAGTTTGTTTATGTTTGTTTATTTAATAAACGAACGAACATGAACACAAAATTTGTGTTCGGTTAAATAAATGAACGAACATGAATACATGTTCCGTTCGTTCATTTATGTTCATGAACGTTCGTTTATGTATTAATAGAAAATAATTAAATATTATCTAGATATGTCATCTGCTTAAAGGTTTTATATTTGTTTATTTGTGTTCATTTATGTGTTTTCAAATTTAAGTTTGCTTGTGTTCATTCACATTGGTTCATATATGTTTATTTATGTTCGTCTATATTTGTTTAGTTAAGATTGTTTAGATTTTAAACAAACGAACATAAACGAACACAAATGTCTATTTTTAAATAAACGCACATGAACATAATTATTTGTCCGATTAATTATAAAGTTAAATGAACGAACACGAATATGCCCTTGTTCTCGTTCATTAGATTCATTTATGGGCTTTCAATATTCACATTGATGAATACTTCGGTTTTATTCTCTAGCCTCTACCGATTTTATTTGTGTTCGTGAACCGTTCGTGAACACATTAATTTTCTTAATGAACGAACACGAACGTAAAATCTCGTTCGGTAAGTGTTCGTGAACACAATATTTTCTTAACGAACGAACATGAACAAGGCCTTGTTCGTGTTCGATCGGTTCGTTTACAGCCCTATAAAATACCACTGCAAAGCATTTCAACTCTTGAAGGCTACAAAATGGAAATACAAAAATTAGTAAAAAAAACACCTGTTGTTATTTCAAAACAAAAACAGGTGGATATTGAATTAAAGAAGCAAAGGACATACACAAAATCAAAAGGTAGAAGCATTATTGAACAACTAAATTTTAGTATTTTTATTTATGGGTTGTGTGTGATTCGTTTTTTATTGTGGTTAGATAGAAAATGTATATAAAAATTAATGGCATAAATTAAACAAATGACCTGTTGTTTACATAGCTTGAGATTTATCAACAACAATGTCACAGGTGCTTTTGTTGGTATATCCAACCCCTCTTCATCTTTTATGGAAACAATAGTCTTTAGATAAATCTTAAGTTTGTATATGTAAACTTAAACAAAAATAGCAGCTGCTTCAAATAGGCACAAATGAAATTAAGTATAAACATGAGTGTGAAATTTAACTATTATATAATAATAATAATAATAATAATAATAATAGAATTCAAGTAGACGACTACTACTACTTAAAACTGCAACATTTATGTAAATGTATATGACAATAAGCATGTTTAAAATGATTTTAATTAATACATAATTTAAATATCTATGACAAATCAATTTCTTTGAAGCAACCATAGCTACCTTAGACAAAAAAAAGAAACTAAACTTTTGATTGCAGGTTGCAGATTAGTAGATTACACGCCCAAAAAAGACGTTGAATACAAGCTTTGAGTTTAAATGGTGGTAATCTACCGTTCTTCCTCAAATGCACTGATGCTAATAACACTTACTGATTTGGTGAACTTTATTTCCTCCAATCTGCAGCCAAACAGACAATAATTTCAAACGCTAACAAAAAAAAGCATCTCATCTCATCTAATCTATAAATAACTAAATCCTCGGGTCTTTTTATAGAAGAACTTTTGAGGCTCAGATCTCCGTTACGGACTTACGGTTGCAACATAATTCGCCCTTCCAAATAACGGGGTTTCACAATGGCCTAACACAATGTACAAACAACATAAGCAGACCAATTATAACCATTAAAGTACAACCGAGCTTCCATATAGTACAAAAAATAAAGCTCCTAAGGAAGGAATAGTATAATGTGAGTTAAGCAACATGTTCAGGGTAACACCCAATAATATCAATAAGATGTGCTTAGATCGATTTCAAGCCATCATCAGAAATCAGTGGCAACATTTAACACCATTAAAGCCACAATCACCCAAAACGCCATTCAAATGAGAATAATCTCATCATTTCAACCCATGATCAGAAGAAAACCATCACAGGCTTTCTATAATCCAAATGGATAGCCAAGCATTTCATCGAACACCTAATGTGCACAGAATCCGTAACCCGGCCAAACCAACCGTTCACATAGTTCATAACCCAAAGTTAAAGATGCCTATAATATAACGATTTCATTGAAGCAAACATGATCTAACAATCAAAGTGTAGAAATTAATTAATCAATGCGATGAAACACTTAATTGAAATACAAAATTTGCATGTGCATAGGCCTGCACACAGGGGCAAACTCACATATAAGTGAGGGTGTCCCTCGTCCCCTGTGAAATTTTTTTTAGTGTTAATATACCGGAAATTTCCCGACCGACACTGTAAAATTTTGACCCTGACCCCTGTAAATTTTAAAGCCGAACTCTGTATAATTTCAAGACGACCCCCATGAGATTTTGAGTCTAACCGTAATAAAATATACAATGAAAATTTTATAAATATAATTATATAAGCTTTATATAAACAATTTTTCCTATTAAACTAGACTTTAATATCAGTAAGTCCATTAGTCCAATATCTAATCCAATTTTTAAGCGCAAAACCCTACTCAATTTTTAGTCCAACATCCAACTTACTTGTTTCTTTGAGTTGTTTGATTCCTTGTGATAATTTTCGGCCATTTTCTATTCTAAAAATATTACGATTAGTCTAATTGTACCCATATGATTTCGATGAAAGTGATAAAAGAAGACTCCTGGTTGAACTCGTGACATAAATCGATAATTTGAAAAGAGATAAACAATTTAAAAACTTGAATGGTTTAGCAAGTCTTGTTCAATTGATGGTTCAAACAAAGAAACACCATTCCTTTGCATTGGTGTATTGTTTATTAAAGTTAGCTCTCGTATTGCCCATCACCAGTGGCGGATCCAGGAATTTTTTTTAGGTGGTGCACTAGTATTAAATGATTCAATTTCATGGAATCGGGTATAAAATTTTCGGGTCGGTTTGACGATTCGGGTCGGTTCATTACATAATAATGCTTTACGATTGGTTTAATTTGCTAATTATAATCTAAAATTTAACAAATAACTTAACAATTAATAATTGAATCTATACAATTAACAATATCAAGAACAATTAACAAATGAATCTAAAGTCACCATCACGGTCGGAGGATTCGAGGATGAGTAACAACGAATAAGTCTGGAATAAGGTGGCTGGGGAAAAGCATGAGCCCGCGACGCACGGAGGTGGTTGGCATAGACTTCTAAGTAGATGGCCTATCTAATTTCATCTTTTTGGCTTGGGTAATAATACTATCTTGTTTCTTAATACCTCAAAATTTGTTGACCATGAAGGGCAGGTGCTGCCATGTCATCATCTTCCAAAGCATGAAGAAGAGTTGGGACAATTTCGGCAATTGCTTGTTTTCCGGCACTCTACAAATATTTAAATAAAACATTTCAAAATAATATACGAAACACTATTTGTTTATAAAAGCACTTGGACCTAAATGGTAAGAGTACCTTATACAGAGTATCGAATGAACACCAGCAGCTTCATGAAACTCAACCATGCTATATCAGAAATTAATGTAACACAACATATAATAAAAACCAAACAGATGTTATAATTAACAAAATAATTAGAAAGGCCAAAATGTGCCTATCACAAAGAGTTACGGATTAGGAAAAATAATCCATAAAACTGCCTTATCATGGAATCAAACTCGTGACCTTGAGCTTAGAAGAACAACATCTTGCCAACCAGACCATCATTTCAATTGTTAATAGGGTGGTTCCCTCTTAATTTATAAGGTGGTTCCTCTAGTATCTTCTATATATCCGTACATTATTATTTCGAAACTCGGGTGGTTCCGAGGAACCACCCTTTTCTTCATTAGATCCGCCCATGCCCATCACAACCACAACCGTTGAAGATCCTTTTCGGCGATGAAGCATGTGAAGTCCGATTTGCGTAATCGAATAGGTGATGAAAATTTAAGCGACAGTTGTATTTGTTACATTGAGAAAGACTTGCTTATCAATGTTAAAGTACATGATGTAATAGTTAGATTTCAAAAAATAAAAACTCGTAGAGAACAACTTTAATATATTTGTTATCTGATATTTTGTTTAGTAATCCTTTTTTTAATATATGACCCGACCCGATTCGGCCCGATAGTTGTATTAGTACCGACCATAAAAATTCCTGACCCCTGTGAGAAAATTTCTTGGATCCGCCACTGCCTGCACAAAATTAAATTGGTAATCAAAGAGTGAAGAAACAATCCGATTTAGGATTCCAGAGTGTTGCACAGAAGATCGAAGTACCTGGCTTTCGTCGGTGAAGGTTTCTGAGAACGCGGCAGTAGGAGGCGAGGAGTGATCGCCGATCTCTCTTTGTTTCTGTCATCTCTCTCTATCCCAGTTTAAAGAGTAGTCATAAACAAATTAAAAAAGCAAATAGAATAGGAAAGTGGGACACGTATAACACACCTGGAAAGACTATTAAAACGTGGAATCCAACAAATGTAAAAGGTGGAGTACTCTTAGTATAACAATTTGTACAACAGAGTAAAGCTTAACACAATTGTACAACCAAATAAGCCAAGTATTCAACTTTTAAGAAGTTCCAAAATTAGTATATAGTATAATTAATTGTTATTATGACTTAATTTTTATGGTTAACAAAGTTATGTTTTGTGACTAGTTTCTCGCTAAATGATTGGAACAATCTAAAAAAATTGTCCTCGATAATTTGTCGCAAAGGTAGTGTCAACACAATCAGTAGGAGACTCATGAGATATTTTCTTTTGGGGGGAGGACATCGGAACTTAACACTAATTTTAAGGGGGTGATAGGGAGTTTTCACATACAAATAACACGAAAAAAGTTTTTAGGTGGGCGGCCACCAATGTATGTGAGGACTTTCATTTTTTAAGTTCACTATGTATACATGCGATAAAAACAATCTACAAGATCCAAAATTGTATGTGCATGCCTTCTCCCTCAAAAGGAGTAAGTAAAAGAGAGGGACCGTGAAACTCACCTGTAAAGAGTTCTAAAAACAAAGTCAATTGTTAAGAGAGAATTCTTATATGAGTATACTAAAGTGTACAAGTACGTAAGTAATGTGTAGTGGTTCCTAAACCCCTAGTATCCAAACAATCCTATTATTATATAATGTTTGACCAACGTTGACCTTTGTTGAATTTGACCAAAGGTTTAACTTTTGTTGACTTTGACCTAAAGTTTAACTTTGTTGACCTTTGACCAAAATCTTGACGTGTTCCATGTTGACCAAAATTTTGACTTTTGTTGACCTTTGACCAAGGTTTGGCTTTGTTGACCTTTGACCAAAATAAGTTGACCGAGTTGACCCGACGACCCGTTGATGACTTATAACCAAATATGTTAACTTATAATTAATAAACGTGTGTGCATATATATATATATATATGCACGTTAAACAATATCACACAACAATGTATCGACTCACTTTTCATGCATCACTAGTGACATGTCCAAGTGTTTACCATAATTCAATATGCCAAGCAAGACTAAACATTTAGTCAAAGTAGTTCCTAAGTGTTAGAACAAGTTCTCTACATTCATCAAGTTTATTAGTGCACAAACAACCATAATATTTCATCATACAGCATACATGTCAATTCTACATTCACATGGCATAATTTAACATAACAAAACTAATTTTTCAATCCCATCAACTCGTTGAGTTAAATTATGAAATGTTTACTACAGAAAATCCATGGCTCAGGTTTCCAAAGCTCTTTTTGTTTCAATTTTCTCATGTACCCAAAAATCATAAAAATTCAAACAAACTAGTATGGTGTGTGCAGCTATTTCTGTGCGTGATAAAAAGTATAAATCGGCTAAAATTCTCTATTAACCCAAATCATGAAAGACCAATTGGATTAGAATTCTGTCTCAATTTATGGTCTTCCAGAAGTCGAATAAACCCCATTGACATTGTCAAACTCAAGATATGCGTTCGACAATTTAGACCAGATTATAAGTTCCTGAAACAATCTTGACATGTCAATTTGTAAACTCATAAAAACTATCTAAACGAATTCCAAAAGTTATAATTCTTAGTTTTATGAAAACTAAGTAAACTATCCTAGAATCAAGAATCACTCAAAAATACCAATTTAACAGCAGTTTATAACATCAAGAACAAAACTATCTAGAAACTGATTTCATATGCAACACATGTAAATCACATTATTAACATGCCTATGGTACTATTTTACCATCAAATCATCATCCATCATCAAAATCAATATATTATCATTATATTACAAAATTCTATTGAACCATTTAGGGTTTTTACACAAAAACATCAAATCAACACAAAAAACAATTTACCCGAACAATATTCCAATTTATGGATTTTTATTTATGGTTCCATTGATTAACCATTATTTGGATACCAAATCCCCATATTCCCAATTTTGAAATATATTAGCAATATATCGTAATCACAATAACTTACTTGAAATATGCCAATAAATCAACCAATTAAGCCTTCTAGGTATGGTACTTAATCCAACTCCCAAGCAAAGTGTATGTGTGTGCGTTCTTGAGAGAAAAACATATCCAAAGCGTATGTGTGTGTATAATTTCGGCCAAGAAAGGGAGAAAGAGGGAAATTGAGGTAGCCAAGGGTTTAGTAACTCTTCTAGTGTTAATTGGGTTCATAATGCATCATAACGTGATAATAATCACTTTCATGAATAGCCTAAATGCTTTACACTAATAACTTTTCTTTAATACTTATGTTAACAATTTTTGTATACAATAACATAAGACTAAGCATGTAGGCATGTATCATGGCATGTGACAATATTATATAAACTATTATGTGTAGTCATGTGTCATGTTACAATACACAACAATAGCATAGCACGTACAGTTTTGCATGTGAACATATAGCGTATAATTTATATAAATGTGCATTGTTGTTACTCACCCATAACTTTTGTTTTTTTATTTGACCACCAATGCTCATGGACAGACTCGCGTGTGTGCTCATGTGACACATGAAACCTGGCATGCATGTGTGTTTTCTAACGGAGATAACAGAGTTTAGTTAACGGAGTTAACTTAAAAATATCGGGTGTCAAATCATCCCTTTGTTGAAAGAATTTTCGTCCCAAAAATTTGATATGTGCCGGTAAGTAAACCAGTAGAATTTCTGTCTATATGTTAGTGCCACAAATGTTTGAGCAGTGTTGTCAGTATTTAAGCAAAATTTTTCGTTTGTCACACCATCCCCTTTTTGAAGAATTTTATCCAAAATATTTTGATTATGGTGTTTTGAAACTATAGCCATATTTTATTAACAGTGAAAGCGTCAAAACGCATGACAGTATAAAGAAGCTGAAAGTAATTATCATCAACGATTATGGGATTGTTGGAAACCAAATTCAGTTCAAGTACCCACTTGATTAGAGGGTTTAAAAGATAATAAGCCGAGAGTTAGTTGTAAGAGGTATTTAAATGTTGACACACCAAACTTTGACTTTTTAGGATCTTAGGGATTCCATTATAATATAAGCATGCATGGATGTAAAGAAATGATAGAATTCCAAAAGACATGAAGATGTCTGAGTCTTGATAGTTCGATCTCTTCTCACAAGTATATTGTAGTTCATAACACGCTTGGTAGCAAGTAGAGCCATCATTGCTAAATTGATAATAATGTTAGGTATTAAGTGTCACACCCCAACCTAAGGCGGAAATGTCGGGGCGTGAACTAATTGCTCACAACTCACAAGGTACTATCAAGCAATAATTTGAAAATTACATTATCTATTAATTTCAATTAAATATTCAAACGATACAAACAGTTCCACAAGACAAGTACAAATCATAAAAATAAAATAAATAAGTTCAAAATTTAAGTCTTAATAAGTTGTATTGATAATATTCTTCTAAATTAATGCATCTATTTAAATCCCTTCCAAAACTTTCAATCAATTAAATCTAAACCTGCATTTGCGTAGAAAATAATATAAATTTTGTCAACAATAGGTTGAGTGAGTAAAACACCAGTTAATTGAGATACAATATAATATTTGAAGAAACACGCAAATTGTTTCTGTGAGATAACCATTAAAACCATAGCATGAACACAATTCAAAAAAATAATAAAGAAATGGATAAATTGTTGCCATCCGAATCGGGCATTGGTTAACAAAAATGAGTAGTCGGTGAAACCATTGTTATGCGATTGGACGTCGGCCACTACGACGGTCGTATGATCATACTATTATGATGGACCTCTCCGAGTGCGGTAAAAATATAGCAATGAAGCAAATAACAAGTTAGGCATAGACCGGTATACACAATGATAACAGTTGCTAATGTGGATAATAATAAGAAGAAGAAAGTACTGTAAATACGCATATGTTCTCAAAAGTTTGAAAAACAAGTAAAATAAGGGGAGTGATTACTCACCTAATTAGATGAACAAATACAAGTGATGATGTGAGAAACTTAACCCTTCGGGATTCACCGACAAGGATTCCTAGTTAATAACGATAATATTATAATTTATTTGTAAATGATATAACATGTAAAAAGAATTTAGGATTTCGATGTGATTTGAATTGTATTTTGAATTATAATATTATTGGTTGAACGATTGATCCTTTAGTGATTAATATTGCAAAAATTAATATTATTGATTATCATTTATTTATAAGAAGCATTACTTTTATTATTTATAAAATCACTATAAACTTGATATAAAATAAATATAATTAAATTTATAAACAAATAATTAAATATGATATGAGTTATAGTAAATATACATATATAAATAAATAAGTGCAGATGGTGTAACTAATAATTATAATATGTTTTATGTTAATAATACATAAATATAATTCTAATAAATAAATATTTAAATAAATAAGTCATAACATGTTTTAATAAATACATAAACCTTTATCTCGAGATTTTAACGAACATTAGCTAAACTGAGTGTAGCAAAAAAGATATGTTTTAACATGTTGACTTAAAATTATTTATTATATTTAAAAACATTACATATATACGTTTAATATATATATATATAACTATACATAACAAGTTTATAAGGATGTTCACGGTCACACCCCGACCAAAGGCGGCAGAACATGCCGGGGTGCAACGGATTGCTCAAGAACTCAAGACACTATTAAAGTGACAATATTTAAACAACTCATTCACTTCATTAATCATCAAAAGTAACACAACATCGTTCATACAAAATAACACCAATATCAAGAATTTAAATGTTCATTCTTCTAATGACCTAAACGGTCTCAAAAACAAAATAGCGTCGTCAAACACTAATCAACCAATAATCAAACCTGTAACAATGCATAAAATATAATTTGTCAACACGAATGTTGATGAGCAATTTCATAGTTTTGTGTATATATAATATGAGGCAAAATCCACAACTCGTATATGAAACAATAAATAAAAGCAACAATTACGGTATATAGATCATAAATAAATGAGGATCTTTTCAAATCGGTAACAGCCAACATACTCGGATAATGAGGCCCTATTTTACTAGCACAAGGTTAAAATAGTTAGGGGTGCGTAAAATAGTTGAGGCTCAACAACAACATCAAAATAAACATTCGTGCACGTAAAGTATATGAAGCATATAACACACAATAGGGAAAATATTCAAAGTATCATACACCCTAGAGTTTGTGGTTTGAGGATGTAGTATCTTAAATCATTCTTGTTTTGAATAGGTATGCATGTTACCCCCAAAGTATAAAAATGAAAACGGGGGATGAAATGTACTCACGTGAAATAAGTAACTTGAATGATTAGTTGGCGATAAAACGGAAATGTAAGTTCAACGAGCAAGACCTAGATTAAGAGGGTCTTGAGTTAGTATTAGGTCTTAAAAGCTTTAAAGTATAATAGCATGACAAGTAAGATAAACAATTAAAGTTTGAGGGTTAAAGTGTAAATACATAAGAAATTAAAGTAATGATTTTTGAAAAGAAAGTTTACTCGAACTCGGGTCTCGGTATACGATTCATTAGTTTTACCTAGCCTTTGTAAGTAAATATTTGGGTATAATTGCAATATTGCAAACCCCTTTGTTAAATAGGTACTAAAATGAGATTTTACGAGTGTTTGGATTTGCCGGTTCGGGTCTTGATAATTGGTCAAGCCCGAAGCCGAGATTCCAAAGTGATAAGTTTTATGAGATAACTCAATGAAATCAAAAGAAACTTAACCAAGTGTGTAGTTTTATTAGGAAGAACCTCAACGTCCGTTAAGCGGGTGTTTGGCTTTGTTGGTCCAAACTTGTTATAAGACCAAGTTGGATCCAACATGGCAAGTGTTTTGAGAAAATAATTAAAATTAGTTTATAATATAGTTTTAGAGAAAAATACGAGATTCAGTGACCTAAAACACACTAGTGTGTCTTAAGCGAGCGAACCCGGTTTAGTTCGGTCTTGGTTCAGTACTTGACTCGGAATAAGACCAAGGATGGTTACCAAATACCCAATAACATATAAATTATTAAAATAAATTTAGAAATGATAATACTCAAGTCTTACATACAACATGTTAATAATAAAGTATTTAAACAAGAGTTCGGTTTTGGTTCAGTCCTTGACTGGGAATGAAACCGAGGATGGTTGGAACATACCAAAATACCATTGAACTATTAAAATGATTTGGAAACTAAAATGACTAGAAACTAAACAATAATAATAAGCTTAAACAAATTTAAAGTGTTAACAAGAACTATAATAGTCCTCCATGTAGCTCCTTGCCTAGCAATACACCTTAACCGACCATGACTGGAGAAATGAAAGCCAAAGAAACAAGGGAAGTATGTTTTAAACAAGCTTTAATTAACAAGAATTAGTTAGAAACAAATGTTAGCATTAGTTTAACCTTGAGAAGTCAAACTATCAAGAGTTTGAAAGATGAATACTTAGATCTAGATTGGGAGAGTTTTGAGTTGAGATGAGCAACCAAAAATGGATGCATTGGTCTGTATTTATAGTGTAAAAAGCAAAGATAACCCATAAGAGTTATGCATGCATTTTGATTGGTTAAAATGATCAAATAAGGTGGACGGTGGTGGAAAAAGTAAGGGTTGTCCATTAGTTTAAAACACCCCTTTAGCTTTGGTTGTTTGGCGATTTGGGTCCCTGAAGTTCGTTTTAAGTCGTTTTTAATAATAAAATGGTGTTTTAAGGCACTGTAAAGGGTGTTTTCTTGATACGACAATTGTGAAACATAAATGAAATGAAAAATAAAACCCAATATTTTATTAATAACGAAGGATCCGAAAGACAAAATGGGTCGGGTTTCCGATACAAATATAAATACAAGTTAAACTGAAAATGACGAATGTCACATTCACGATGACAAACACCAAGTTAAAGAGTGTCAGTTTAGACAAAAATATTATTTATTGTTATTAATATTAGCCATATTAATCAAAATCATTTAAAAAAATAAATAAATAAACAACAAAACCGCTTCTGCCAGGATTCGAGCCCGGGTAGACGGTCGGTTCACGAAAAACAAACCACCCACACACTATCCCATAACTCAAAACTAAATATAACAACTAATAAAACCCCAAAACCAATAAGAACCCTAAAATCATAATTGATCATTCTAGTTTACGTTAGTTTAATTAATGTTAGGACTATTGAAATTAGGTTCAAGACGATCATGTTTCAATGTTTAATTACCTAGTTAGAGGATGAACTAGTGGATAACGAGTCAACGAACACTGATGAACTAGAACAAGCTGGTTACGATGGTTGCAGACGGTTGCATTTCAATTAAACTTAGGGATTTGATTACGAGGTATAATGGATGGTGCATGCGAGACGAATTGGGTTATTATGATTCCTATATGGTTTATCCCCAAAATAGAAAACACGGATTCGTTATCATTAACAATACGTATCAATTTCGGATCTTATAATATAATTAATATGTCGGTGTAATACGAATTTGACATATAAATGATATGGCAAATCAATTCCAACTATACAGCGAAGATTATGGTGCAAGCTAATAAATGGGTCGTGGTTTACAAACTAGATACGGGTTTGAGTATTGGATCTTGATTGTAATATAATTATATTACAAATTTGCACAAAGGCCCCTGAACTGGGATGGATTCACAATAGGTTAAAACTAGAGTTTAGGGTGTGAATTGTGTATATTTCAAAGTTAAGATAATATATATACATATATATAATATTTTATTGATTAACTTACTAAAAACGAAAATGGGTCGGGTATTAGACATTAATAATTTAAACGAAAACCCGAGTTGTTACGTTAAGCGAATGGAGCTAATATAACTCAAGGAGATCGTGGTACAACAAAATGAATTTGCATATCGAAGTTTCAATCATTGATCTAGTCAGGCTATCGAGCAAAGAATATTAATACGTGTTGTTTCGTATTTGGTAAGTATCATGGTTTGCGTTCATACAATCTCAAATTAAGAATCTTGTAACAGGTTACTATAGCCACAGACGTTACTCACAAAAGTCAGATTATGATATACACAAATATATCATAATATACACAAATAGAAAACATGTTTCTATAATCTTGAATTGAGATAAAGTTATAACACATATTAAAGTTACAATATATAATAAAAATATTTATCAAAAAAATATACATTTCAATATATTTCCTAATACAATAATGATATACACCAAATAGAAAACAGGTTTTCATAATCTTAACTTGATGAAAAGGAAGGAGCTTTAAGTTCATTGCCTACATTAGATATTGAGATAAAGTTATAACAAATATTAAACTATAAATTAATCAAAAAATTAAATTATAATATTTATCTGATTTCTTAGAAAGTCATATATCTACATTGCTCCTCATCAAAATTTATTGTATAATAGATGATGATACAATAGATGATGTGATAAATTTATACCAAATTTTCTTTAAGTTTATCACTTATAATAGATGTTGAGATGATAACAAATACATAAACTAAAAAGTATTCAAAAAAAATATAATACTTATCTGATTTCTTAGTGTTTCTTATGATAACTTTACTTGTCTACTCATCAAAATCCATCTATTGAAGAATAATATTTTCTATATCAATTAAACATAATTTAAAAACAAAAAAATGTATATAGTAATGACTAATGAGTGCTTGTAGCTTATAGAAACTTGTGGAGATGTTTCATCATAATTTAAAACCTGTATATAAAAAAATAATTATATTTATAAATAAACAAAGTATCAATTAAGGATTATATGCCACACCCACAATTTTCAACTAATGAGTTTTACATTGAGGCGTGTGATATACCAGGATCTAGCCACGTGTCATGCTGAACAACCATTTAATAGAGTAAAAATCTCATTTAATCAAACACATTAATGTGAGTAAATACAATTTCGGTGTTAAGTGTAAAACAATTACAAGTTGTAAATAACTAGTTCATAGTTAAATTTCCGGGCACTACAATTCTTGTAACCAAACAAGCTTAGTTGTTTGATAAATTCAATGCAATCACAATGCAATCCTAACTCCTGATGTGCACCTTAGTGACCTGAGAAAGACATACTAAAAAGCGTCAACACAATCAGCGGTAGACCCATGAGATATTTTCTTAGGGGGGGGGGGCATCGGAACTTAACACTAATTTTAAAGGGATGATAAAGATTTTTCACATACAAATAACACTAAAAAACTTTTAAGGTGGGCGGCCACCAATGTGTGTGAGGACTTTCAATTTTTAAGTTCACTATGTATACATGCGATAAAAACAATCTACAAGATCCAAAAATGTATGTGCATGCCTTCTCCCTAAAATGGGGTAAGTAAAAGAGAGGGACTGTGAAACTCACCTGAACTCATTTTTGGTTTTTTGTTCGTTTTTTCAGTTTTGTTTTTGTTCGGTTTCAATTTTTTAGTTTTGTTTTGATTATTTTTTCGATTTCGATTGACTTGGTTCGGTTTTGGCTTTTTGTTTCATATTTGTCGATTTTTTTGGTTTCGGTTTGATTTCTCGGTGGTTTTTTATGGGATGAGGAAAATGGAAGAAACATTTTAGTTTTTGTACTTTTTTATTTTTGTTTTATATTTTGAGTTATAATTTTTTATTATTGTTTTTGAATATTTTTTGGGGGGTTTTGATCTTAATAGAAAATCCTTTAGAAACAAATTCAAAAAAATAATAAAAAATCACAACTCAAAATATAAATAATAAACTAAAAATCTAAAAAACTAAAATGTTTCCTCCGTTATCCTCGTTCCACAAAAAAAAAAACGAAATTTGTTCTGACCCAAACAAGCAACCCTTTTTTTAATTGACTCATTCTAACCTAAACCCGTTTCAACCCATGACTCGTTTCGACCCATAACCCATTCGACCTAACCCAATTCATTTGCCACCTCTAGCAGCTAGTATATATATGTCTACATGATTGGGTATGTGTCTTTATGATTTCACCGATGCATATTAGCCTTCATGACGCCTGCGATGAACAATCTGAGAGGATATTTAAGTATCTCAGGTAGCATATATCAATACGCTTACACCGATGAATACCTTAGTTGGTATGATTCTCCAACATTTATTAACATTTAGGGATGTCGGTTACGCGTTTATCAACATGGTTACACCAACATATCCCGTTTAGCATTTCAAATGCATGTCACCCGGGTCATCAGTCTTCGAAGGTGTTGGGCTAGGCTTAAGCAATTTCAAAAGCTTAGCCAAATAGTTCCTAAAGTCAAATCCAGATGTGTTAGAGATCCAGGACAACGGACCAGTTGACCAACACACTGTCTCCAAAGTCTCGGTGCATGTAATCGATCTAAAATCGAATACGAAAAGAGGCCGTTCAAAGGTATTATATTTATGAGAACGCCAATTCCAACAAAAGTTCAAGAACATATAGTGAAGTTGTCACACCCCAACCTACGGAGGAAATGCCGGGGCGCGATCTGATTGTCACAGCTCTCAAGGTTACTATCATGCAACATTATTTAAATGACAATATCTATTAATTAAATTTAGTTTAAAAATAAATCAAATACAAACAAATAAATAATCATACAATACAACTAATATCACAAATGACTTGATTAATTATTTTCTAACTTAAATTCTTCACTAAGGTGCTGTTTATTTTTTAAGACAAAAATTGTCTACAATCTGATTTCATCTGATTTAATGTCTCCAACTGAAGACGTGGTCTGAAGGTCTGCAATCTGAAAATATAATACTGTTTTTTTTATAAACTGGATATCGTATGCATAAGCTGAAAAGTTGTTGGAACCCGATTAATTCGTATCAATTCAGTAACAATAACAATAACAGATCTCAGATCTGTGGATAATCGATTAATACGTTTATATGGATGTAGCTCATAATTACTATAGATTTAATGTTGTATATGTATATGTATTATCAGTATCTGTATATAGGTAGTTCGTATAATATTAAGATGAAGATCGAGAGAAGAATCGGACAAGGTTTCGTTAATTAAGCTCTCAATACCTTAAATTAACAGTGAACAGTGTTCACTATATATAGAAGATATGTATGGTTCGCTAACATCCCCTAGTGAACCAGACACTACTTCATTACATACATTAATTAGACGAAACACACCCTGATTCGTTAACATCCCCTAACGAATCAGGAGGGAATACACTTAATGTCTTAGTTCGCTAACATCCCCTAGCGAACTAGACTTTACACATAACGAACTAGATAATAATTAATCAAATTATTACATTAAATAATACAAAACGTTAACGACAATTACAAAGACTCAAGACGCAAAACCGTGCACTAACAGACACCCCCTCGTCTTGAGCTCTTTGTCTTTAAATTATTTGAAACGCTTGGACTGCCAGTCTCTGCAACTATGAATTCCATGCTCATGACACACACGAACAACTCGTTGGAATTGCATAGCCAGGTCATAGTCTTCTTGGCGCTCGAACAAAATCTGCTTCCTGTGGAGCACGTCATTGTCTGTCTCTGATAAATTAACCAACGACATCGGGTCGATTATCTTGATGAGCTCAGTCTTCAGTCCTCTACCAAGAACAATGACGGCCTCTCCAGTACGATTGTCATAGTACCAGCGGTTGAATGAGAGATGCATGTCTTGAGGCATCGTCTTCACAGGAACCTGCTTCATCGTCTTTGGCGGCTTCACCTTCAGGACAAGTTTTCTCCAGCCAGTCCTCGGATCAATCTCGTTAATACGCTTATGTCTTGGGACCTGGGGCTTGAAAAACTTGAATCCATGATTGACCTCGAACCACTCAGCTGTTCGGTAACCCCCACGATTGATAAATGGACATCTCGCGAGGGTACGAACATCCCACCGCGGCAAAGTCAGAACGTCCCTTATCTTTTCATAGTACTGGATCCCCTTCTCCCATTTTATTATACATACTTTCAGCTCAGAATCATAAAGCCAGGAGAAAATATCACCATGTACCTTGGAAACAGTCTTGAAGGAGGTCACTTGATTTGCTTTAACCCAAGCTGCAGCTGTGTCTTTACGTTCTTGATCTACAATCCGATATGCCTTGATAATCTTACCCGTTGCTTTAAATCTGAACCAACTAAGAATTTCTTCAACAGGCGGATCATAAGGCTTACCAGTATAAAAACCCTTTCCTTTGGACTTCTCTTCAAGATGGTTCTCTGCTTCTTTAATTACTTCTTCATGAAAAACCGGAGCACCTTGATCAACATTTGTATGTTGATACAAGTTTGGATACTCCTCAGCAGTTACGTCTTCCATCTCAATATCCTCATCCTCATAAATAAACTCTGTATTCATCTGAATAGATGGATCATCTTCTAAACCTTCTTCATTCACCACCTCAACATCTGGCTCAGTTTCTAACAAAGTTAATTGTTCGCCATTAAGCCCAAGCAGTATGGAAATCTGCTCCCGTGTCAGAGACCTTTTCACAAACTCCCCAACCTCTATCTCATCCCTGTTCACCACACTTTTAACTACCCCCGATCCATCCACAAATATCACAGTATTAGCCGCAATCATCTCAATTGGCTTAGCAACAATTGGATCTTGATATATGATAATATGTTTACCCGAGTCTTCACCGCCACTAGTACCAGCACCGTAAGATGAACCATGCGATTGTTTAGGCTCACCTCCTGCACCAGACTCATCAGGGTCTTTATCATCATCTTTGATTTTCTTCAGGGTATCTTCTTTGCATGTCAGTTGAAGGATTAACTCCTCTTGTTCCTTTAATCTCACCCCCTGAGACTCAACAATCGTACGCAACAACTTAGTCTCTTTCTAACAAAATGAGATATAACTCATAAACCGTCGTTGATTCTCCATAAGTCTTTCTTGGTTCTGACGATCAGCTTCCATTTGGTTTTCATAAAGATGGAGAAGATTCAACAGCATCTCAGTTTGATGGTTAGGTGGCATGTTACACAGAGATGGATGAACTGGTTGGATTGGACCTTGAGGTCGAGTGATTTTGATAAACGAAACGTCACTTGGTGGAGGAGGAGGAGGACGGGGAGGCCTCATGGATGGTGTCGGGGGGACAGTAGACACTGTAGCAGGAGGCCTTGGTATTTCTGATAACGGCGTTTGTGGAATTACACCAAGCCTTTCATGCGGTACCAACGTTGTCGTCAATGTAAGAATCAGAGTGCTAGTAGTAGTCGGCACTACCGAGCTTTGAGGCGTTGAATGAAGAGGTGGTGGAACCCCAAAAATTACCCCAGCTCCCTCTGGAACACGTCTCTTCTTTGATGTCTCACCAGTTGCCACCGCTTTCCCTTTCCGTTTCCTTTCTTGTTGAGCTGCAATGGTGGCAGCTAAAGCAGCATTGACTGCCTCTTGTTGCTCTTGAAAAGCAGCATTGCCAGCTCCACCATTACCATCATTATCATCATCATTTCCACCATCATCGTTCCCACATTCTCCCCCTTCACGCTCAGAATCCGAATCGTCATGGATCCAGCGATCATTAGGAGGACATACATAATTCGGATTGATTATATGACCAATCATCCGTTTATTTTGTGGCTTCTCCTTTCTATAAGTTAACATTCGATGCACAGTTTCAGCTGTCATGTGTTCCATATGAAGTACATCGTTCACCAACGTCTGATCAATAGCCAAATTCGGATTTAAATCTTGAATAATCAGCTGTAGAAAGTGAGGATACATCAAGAACTTCTTTGACTGAAGTGTTTGCTGAACTTGTTCTTTCAAATGATCAAAGACTAGTTCCGAGAAGTTAAATGGCTTGTTCAAGATCAACGCTACAAAAGCTGACTGTAAGCTAAGTCTACATTCGTCAAACCCACCACGACGGCCACTCATACAATGAAGTAGAACATGTAGAAGATACT
This sequence comes from Bidens hawaiensis, assembly GCF_021521415.1. Lineage (NCBI taxonomy): Eukaryota > Viridiplantae > Streptophyta > Magnoliopsida > Asterales > Asteraceae > Bidens > Bidens hawaiensis. The sequence continues at coordinate 91,390 of NW_027495774.1, read as the reverse complement.
TGTATGGTGGACATAACCCATTCTTGTTCAACATAGATTTATGAATGCCACCACCATAACGCAAGCGTGTGAATAAAACTTTAACCAGCGGCCTGTCGAATTCACTTGGGTTGTTATCATTATCACCAAATTGAAGTACGCTGCGAATAACCTCAACCTCAATCGTAATCGGGGTTTGATTGATTGTAGCTAGAATGTATTTATCGTCCTCAACATATTCAGCTGTGTTTCAAAATTGCCTGATAATACTCATATACACTATAGGTCTAGCAGTTATAGCATAGTGTATCACTGAGCGTCGTAAGAAGGCTAACATATCCCCAAACAAATCCACATTTGCCACATCTTGATTCACGTAAGCACATATATTATGTTTCTTGTCAAATGGTAGTAAAATAACATCGTCTTGTTGCTCTTGTTGTGGTGGTTGAACTTGTTGCCCTTGATCGGCAATTGGTGGATCTTGATTTACTTGATCAGCCATGTTTACTGTATAAATATAAACAAATATGAGAAATGTGAAGACGTAATATGTATTAAACATCAATATATGTCTAGTTATTTATAAATGGTGTATATTCATTGTCAAAAGATATGTGTAGTTAATTTATTTACGCGTTTAGACGATTTAAATACTTTAATTATTTAATTAAAATTGAATGTCATTCGTTAAATATCTCACTGATTCGTTACAATACAATAAGGAATCGTGCGATTCGCTATCAGGTAAATAAACTAACGAAGTAGTCTTAGCGAATTACTATTCAAAATGACGAACTAAGGATCTAGTTCGTTATACTTTTAACGAATCCACATCTGATTCGTGAACTCCATTCTTCGCTAAGCTAGTTCGTATATGTCCTTAACGAATTGTACACGAAACAGTTCCAATTCGCTAAGGAGAACGAATGGTCAAATAATTTAGACTTAATATTTGACCTTCAAAGTCAAAGTCAAAATTGCGATGAACACAGATAGTCAACAACATGAACCCAGAAGCAATTAGTCCATAACTATCGTTGAATCATCAAGACAATGAATGTGTTGAAGTAGGAAACACACAATGAAGCTCATGGTGATGAGATTGAGACTCAAAACCCAGAGATACTGAGGTTAACCGGAGCAAACAGAAACACAGAAACTATGAAAACATAATCAACCCGGCAAACTATAATCAAACGTCGATTAAAGTCCACCAAGGGTATTGGAATCACATTCCGATTACATTGAAACATTAATAATCTATATTATCACAATGGTGCATAAACAAATCAGGGTTTAAAGACTCGGAAAACCCTTAGACCACAAACATCCATAATTAGTCTATGAATACATAATCATTTTTGACGAAAATCACATCGCGATGATCGTCTATACCTTAGACACAGTGAAGGACTGTTCGTGTTTCTTGTCCTATATAACTTAACACGCTACCCGAGGTACACAGTGTACGAATTACGCAATTCGTTTGATTTTAAATAACAAATTAGCTAATTCTCTATTCCAGTTCGTTACCTTTGGGTAGCGAACAAGACATGATTCGTGTCTTGATTCGTTAAATATGTATCACGAAGAAGGGATGATTCGTTACAGAGTGCGGAAGCGAATTAGGTGAGCGAACTAGAAATCAGTTCGCTAAAGAATCACCTAGTTCGTTATCCATAAATAACGAAGTAGCTTTTAACGAATTAAAATCTTTATTTAATTTTAAATTAAATTAAATGAATAAATTATTGAAAAAAAAATTAATTTAAAGGCGTTACAGAGAACCGTTTTATCCCGATAATTGTATACCTTAAATACGTTTCATTTTTACGAAACATAACTTAAAAGCATTAAATAATATGTAAAGTACGAAAAATAAAATATTTTTGGTATTTTGTAAAAACTTAAAGAATGTATTTACAAAAGAATATCCGAATTAGAAAATAGACAATCTTTTTGTGTTTTTCAATAATTTATCAAAAGCAGTACATATTTTTGTGTTTTTGTTGAGTTTGAGCAGAGAATCATATTGACCAAAATACCCTTCCATCACAGTTTTATATTTCAGCTATATTATGACTAGCGTTAAGTCGGTCATTGATATTGTTATCCACTTAAATCTTATAACAAACCTTTGAGCGTTTTTGTGATATGATTTATGGTTCAATTAGCGCACAGAATATCAGAAACTATCAGCCCCTAATCACGGTTCAAGCTTAATTTGGTTTTTGCCAAATCACTCCAACTTGACTTAAACCATTATAATGTTGATCAAAATTTGAAACCTTTTGAATATTTGAGCAATGCATCAGGTTTCCTTTACTGTGAGTGAGTATGCACGAGTTCATCTGTCGGCTTACATACATTGTATCCCCTGGGGTCCGTTTCTTATTGGTATTGAGACACACGCAAGGGAGGAACAATTGTATGACTAACAGCGGATTTTGATCAAGTCAATAATTTAGATTGTACAGAGTACAGCAGTGATCAAGTTTAATGACTTTGGGTTTGCTCTAAGAAGCGAGTAAAATATTCATGCTTATGAATACCCAGATGATTAAGCCGCATAAAGACTCACAGTGTCCAGAATCCTAACGCTTGTTATTTGCTTTATTATATTTTTGGGTGATCAACAATGATAAGGCTTGAGTATGATCGGTTATTACATTTCTGCCATCTTCACCGAGACTTTTGCTAGAGACTAACACTTCTTTCAATTTGGCTTTTCTTAAGTTTATATCGCTTACTTTACTCTAGAAGCTTGTTTAAGACCTATCAATGCACCAATGATTAAGCACACAGTCTTTTAAGCTTATTTCTTTCTGAAATTGGGGTCAAATAATCATTGTACTATCATTTTCTCTTTTTGCTTCAAAAACTCAAGATTTTGAGGAGCATAAAACAAAATGATTTAAATTTCCCCACTTAATTTAAGTTCATAAATTAATGGCTATCCTTGTCATCTACAAGTAGAGAATAGGACCAAAACATGCAAGCACGCTTCACAAACTTAAATAACTAACTAAATTCTCAGCTAAAAAATAAAGTAGAGTGCTTAACAAACGCCCCAAATACTTTCCATTTGTCAGATAAATGGCTAACCCGAAGATTTCCAAGAGATTATCAAGACCAAACATATACAAGTATATGTTCTTCAAAATAGAAGCAAATGACATAATTTTCAGCAAACATAAGCAAAAATCATTTTGGTTTTTCTCTTTACAAACTAAAAACACAATCTTATTGTCTTTTTCGGATTTTTCTTTACAAAGACAAGAAAATTCACATTCTTTTTGATTTTTTTAGAAATTTTTCTGTACAAACAGAAATCACAATATTTTTGGAATTTTCTAATTTTAAAATGTTTTTGGTTTTTCAGATATTAAAATAAAACAAGAAAGAACAATATTTTTGATTTTTCTATGTTTTCTAATGTTTTTGGGTTTTATCTATACAAACTCAAAGCACAATATTTTTGTATTTTCTAGAATTCACCCCCTAAAACCTAAAAACAAAAATTATAAACTAGAACAAAACTAAAAATAAATATAATCATCCTAACTTTAGGATCTCAGCAAGGGTCTTCAATCCATTTAAACCAAGAAAAAGGTTAAAACGTGTTTTATCAAACGCTTTGGTAAATAGATCGGCTTTTTGAAAATCAGTGTGCACTTTCTCAAGATCAATTAATTTCTTTTCATAACAATCCCGTATAAAATGATATCGAATTTCGATATGTTTCGTTTTAGAATGTTGTACGGGATTCTTGGTGATACTAATAGCAGCAGAATTATCAATCAAGATGGGAGTAGTAAGAAATTTCAAACCGTAGTCGCGAAGATGTTGTTGTATCCACAAAACCTGGGAACAGCAACTCGAGGCTGCAACATACTCAGCTTCGGCGGTTGAAGTGGAGACCGTTGTCTGTTTCTTACACTGCCAGGAAACAAGCCGACTTCCTAAGAATTGACATCCCGCTGTAGTAGACTTGAAATTGATCTTGCATCCTCCATAATCTGAGTCTGAGTAAGCGGTAAGATCAAAAGTATCATCTTTGGGGTACCATAACCCGATGTCAGGATTTCCCCATAGATATTGCAGAATATGCTTGACCGCTGCCAGGTGAGTCACTCGGGGACTAGCTTGGTACCTAGCACATAAACAAACAGCAAACATTATGTCGGGTCGAGAAGCAGTTAAATACATTAAAGAACCAATCATAGCACGATAGAGGGTCGGATCAACGGTATCCTCCAATTCATTCGGTGATAAATTGTGACCCACTGGAAGAGGAGTAGAAGGAATTTTTCCGGCAGTAATCTTGAATCGGCTCAAGACGTCGTTCACATATTTTGTCTGATGAATGAAGATTCCCTTCGCAGACTGATGAACCTGCCTCCCTAAAAAGAAATTCATCTCTCCCATCGAACTCATCTCGAACTTGGTCTGCATAGATTTCTCGAACTCCTTACACAATGAATCGTTTGTAGACCCAAAGATTATGTCATCGACATAAATCTGAACGAGCAGAAGATCATCACCAATATTCTTATAAATAGAGTGCAGTTAACAGTTCGACGTTTGAAGCCGTTATCCGTAAAATGATCGGCGAGCGTGCCATACCAAGCTCTCGGGCCTTGATGTAGACCATATAATGCCTTGTTTAATCGGTAAACACGGTAAGGATAATCAGGATCCTCAAAACCTGGAGGCTGTAGAACAAACACTTCCTCATGAAGTTCGCCGTTGAGAAAAGCACTTTTAACATCCATTTGATACACTTTGATATTTTTGTAAGCAGCATAAGCCAGGAAGATTCGAATTGACTCTAATCTTGTAACTGGAGCATAAACCTCAGTGTAATCAATACCCTCTTGCTGATGAAAACCTTGCACCACCAAACGTGCTTTGTTTCTTACAATTACACCACGATCATCTTTCTTACACTTATATACCCACTTAGTAGGAATTGCCTTCTTGACTCTAGCAGGTTTGTCAATAAGATCCCAAACACCTAAACGTGCAAATTGCTGTAATTCTTCTTGCATAGCTTCTACCCAAGAAGGATCTTGCAAAGCCACACGAGGAGTTGTAGGCTCAACTTGAGATAGAAAACAAGTAAATTTAGCAACAGTTGCAATTTCAGATGCGTGTAAGTCAGCATGAACACATAGAGCATTATTGTCACTTGAAGAGGCAATTTGATATCGTGTCTGAACCCCTACATCAAGATCTCCAATAATGTTTTATTGTGGATTGTAATTATGAATCCTGAGAGTAGGATTTTCAGAAAAAGCAACGTGTTCAAATAAGTTAGTATAATATTCACCCAATTCAGGAGATGAAACATTATCATCATTCACAATTGCATTTTCATCAGATGAAGACAAAGAAGTATCATAATGAACAGGAGATTCATGATCAGGTTCTTCAGTTAGAGCAACAAATGGAGCGTCAACATCATTGGAACTTGCAAATCTTGGAATTTCCAAATGTTCTTCAAAATAAGCACGGACTAAATCTTCATCTGGATGATCGATTGATGGAGTAAATGTATTAAATAAGCTATCGTAGTCAAACATCCAATCGGGACCTTTCCCTTAAGGAGGAGTAGTATACCGTTGACAGTCCACATGGAACCATTCCTCAACACAACCGATGTAAAATTATATACCCTTTTCTTTGGAGATGCACACCCCAAAAAATAACCTTCGATCGCTTTTTCCTCAAATTTACCCGCATCCTTTTTCAATATTGTACAAGGAAACCCAAAGGGTTCCAGGTACTTTAAGTTAGTCTTTCGATTGTTCAAGAGCTCATAACTTGTCTTCTTGAGTCGTTTAACAGTCAATACCCGATTAAGCGTGTAACAGGCTATGTTCACCGCCTCATTCCAGAATTGGATAGGAAGCTTAGAATCAGCGAGCATAGTTCTTGCAGCTTCAATCAAGGTTCTATTCTTTCGTTCTGCAACACCATTTTGTTGAGGTACATAAGGTGCACTATATTCACGGTGAATTCCCTTTTGAACACAAAAGAAATCCAATATAATGTTTTTGAATTCAGTTCCATTATCACCTCGAATTCTCCTCACCTTTTGTTTGTATAGTGATTCGATTTTAGTGATAAGATTTTGTACCAAAACTGGCGTTTGATCTTTCGAACTCATAAATAAGACCCATGAGTATCTCGAATAATCATCAGTCACGACTAAACAATACCAGTCTCCAGAAATACTAGCCCGATTCACTGGACCGAACAAATCCATATGAAGTCGTTCAAGCGGGGTATCAATGGAATTCAATACCTTATATAGGTGCGATTTCATCTTCTGTTTGCCCTTTTGACAAGCAACACAGTGATCTGATAACTTAAAATTCTTTAACAACACCCCATCTATCAGATCGTTTGCCATTAAATAATTCATCTTTCGAACATGTATGTGACCCATTCTTCGATGCCAAAGTACGGAGTCTTTCTCGGTTGCTTTCCAGACAACACACGTTTCGATCGATGTTGATACTTTAGAATTCATAATCAAGACATAAATATCATTTGATCGTGGTGATCGCATGACAACCATGTCCTCGGGAATCACATAACCCGGTTTCAGAATAAGACATTCTTTATTTGTAAATACTGTAGTGTATTGCTTATCACAAATTTGTGATACACTTAATAAGTTATGATCCACCTTGTCACAATAGTTAACCTTCTCAAACGTAATCTTCCCATTTGAAACATCACCCTCCTGTGTAATCATACCCACAGAATTCCCAGCAAACGCCACATAACCCCCTTGAATATTTCTCAAATTTGATAAGAGATTGAGATTTCGAGTAATATGACGAGAACATCCACTGTCCATGATCCAGTTTTCACCAGAAATGGTCTTGGATGAACCCTACACACAAAAGAAAATGATCAGTTCAAAAAGGCAGCCCAGGCCTCAGTCTTGGGCACTTTTTGGTTTCCTTGAGAAAAATTAACTTTAGCTGCATTCAATTGTTGTTCAGTAACTTGGGAATAAGTTACAGGTTTCTTCGACTTTCGTCTTAGATACGCAACTTGAACCACATTTGAATTAACATTTTTGCATAGTGATTCAGTAGGAATAAACTTAGGTTTAACAGAACCATGGGTTTCATTCATATGAACCACTTTTCAAAGATGTACATTTGAAAACATGATATGAGTATCATTAACATATGACACTGGTCGTTTTAGAATCTCCTTTACTACAGGAACCGGCTTAGAGTGGTCCTTGATAAAAGGATGAAGATTCTGATGAATATTCTGGCTACAATTTCTTACAACATGACCATGTTGACCACAAAGAAAGCAACTTCGCATGTCTACACGATGATGTTGAGAAGTAGTTGGAACGAATGAAGCAGAATTTTGATGATGACTCACATTTTGGGTCATGCTCTTAGCGAACGCATCAGATAATTCAGATTTCTTTTTCAAGTAAAAATCTAAATTAGAACAGTTCGAAAAACTTTTCAACGTGTCAGTTCCGGTAGATTTTACAAATTTAACTTGTTAAGCTTGTTTTAAAACTTGCTTTGCTCTTGTCATCGGATCTGATGAAACTGATGTTTTTGCATGAGCATATTGACGTTCAAGTTCACGAACCTGGGAAGTTTCATTGTAAAACACACTCTCAATCAGTTCAGGTTTGATGATACTAAGGGGAATGTCTTTTTCAGTGAACATCGTATCCAACCCCTTTAACTTAAACACACGAGCAGATGACGGCATAAGTGCATTAGGATTTATAAAACGCAACAAATCCTCATCAGAAATTTTGGGTTTTTCTGGTTTCTTAGCCTTCACCGGTTTGACAAAAACATATTGCTTCATCTTAGTTGTGTGCGAATCATACACAGCCTCCTCAAATTCATGAGGTTCACACAGTATGTGATTAGAACTTGGAATGTTCTTGTTCTTGTGTATAATTTCAGGTTCAAACACATCCTCAATGATAACTTTATCAACATTTTCAACAAAAACTTTGTTACTTTGAACATGAGGTTTCTGAGAAACAGACTGGGTTTTAACAGTTTCAGACTTACTTGGTTTAGAATTTTCTGAAATCACAGGCTCTTTAAGAATAACATCTTCTTCAGTTGGAGCAAAAGGATTAATTTTATAATCATTGTGAAATGGTGGTGGAATTTCAACAAAACCTATAACTTTCTTTGAATCCTTTTGTTTTCCAGAAACTTCAATAATTTCATTCAACAAAAACGAGGAGTTTTGAAATTTACCCAATTTGTTCTTCAACTCAAGAACCTCATTTTCAAGTTCGGTTATTTTCGAACGATGTTTCAAGATTTTTTGAAACTTTTGGTCATTGATTGTCATTTTCACAGATAACTCAGCTTTAAGATCATGATTGCTTATAGTTAATGCCTCAATTTTCTCTCTCGAGTTGATTTGAGAGGTCAAGGATTGCCTATAAGTATCTTTTAAAGACACAATCTCTTTTAGCAGATTATCATTTTGAAGTTTTAATGAGTCAATCTTTGACTTATTTTACTCACAATCAACACATGATAATTTAGAATTTGAATTACTAACCTCGCTTTGTTTGGCCATGCAAGCTGATGTAGCAGAATCACTGATCTTAGCCATACAAGCAAAGCTAGTTGGAAGCTTTTCACTTTGATTATCAGATTCAAACTCAGTTTCAACATCAGAAGAAACTTCACTTCCACTTATATCTTGTGTGAATTCAGGAAACCTAAACATAGCTAGATTAGCTTGATTATCATTGCACAGTAGTCGTTGTGACCAATCACCTCCATCAGCTAACACTGCATGTGACCCAGAAGTAGACGGTTTCTTTTCAGTATCATTGACCCGTGGTGTAGAAGAGTTTTGATTTTGACCACGAGGACCAGTATACTCCTTCTTTGGCTTGTCACATTCTTTCGCAAAGTGTCCGAATTCTTGACAATTATAACACTTTACCTTTAACTTGTCAAAACCCAACTTCTTATTCAGAGCAGGAAGATCTTTTCCGGTCCTTTGCATAAATCTTTTTACCTTACGAACAATCATTGCCATGTTCCACTTTAAATCCATGAGTTCAAGATCATCGGGATCAATTTGATCACAGTCTTCATCGGTTAAATCACTTGTTGCAATCTTGCTACTCACCAAATTCTCGTAAGAAGACATAAAGGCAGACAAAAATGCAAAGTTTTGTTCAGCTTCCTTTATGTTTACATTAGTTTGAGATGAGAATTGACTTGTAGATTATGAAGTTCCCGATCCTCCTAATGAACCAGAGATACCAGAAGATACAGTATTTCCAGCCGTGTAAAACAGGCTCGTGGATCACTATACACTGTAGTTGCATTCTCACTTGCAGCTTGAGTAAGGAAAGTAGTTAGTGGAGAAATAGTTGAACTTAGAGGCATACTCCCACCATAGAAAGAAGGATCTTGACTTTCTTTAGAAGATTTCTGACACTTAAGATCATATTCCCTGGCTTCAATCTTTTGTAAAATTCAATCGCAGTCAAATCTTCATTCAAGAAAAAATTATTCTCCTTGAGAACCATTAAGAACGTAGAATAATAACTTGGAAGTACACTCTTAATAGTGTCAATTTTATCCCTCTCAGAGACTTCTAATCTCATCTTGTCCATTTCAGCAATTAAGTGATTGAATCTCGTTGTCATTTCTTCAACTGTCTCACCTTTGAGTAAATTAAAGTTTCTGAATTGAAACTTAAGCATCACCTTCTTTCTTTCAGCAGTATTTTCCATACTCCTCATTCGGATATGTTGAAACAAAGAAGCACATATTTTATGCTACCCACTTGATGAAAAATATTCTCAGGCAAAGCCATTGTTAGAGTAGAATAAGCATTTGTTTTTATCTCTAATGCTTTCTTTTCTTCAACTGAGTATTGTAAAATGGCCTTTGGTGTATAACCAATAGTCTCATCTCCAATCATAGGAACTGTATAGACTTCATCTAAACAATAAGAACAGTCCGGATGAACCGATCCTAGATGAGCACGAAACCTAGGTTCCCACTTGTCACACCCCCAAATTTCCACTAACGGAGTTTTACCGTAAGGCGGGTTACATACCAGGATCCGAATACATTAATCACACCAAACGACATCTACATGGTCTTAAAAGTTTTAACAAATCAAAATAAAATGTTCAGAGTACTTAAGTGCTAGTGCGGAAGCTAAACAAAGTGCGGGAGCCATCTCCCAAACAAGTTTAAATAATTCATGGCGCTACAAGCGCAAAACCAATATCAAATAAATGTTTTCAAACATAAACCAATGCGAGTCCATGCACGCAATGTTATCCTAATCCAAGTGCTTGCTAGTGACCTGAGGAAAACATGCTAAAAAGAGTCAACACATATGGTTGGTGAGTTCACAGGTTTTCAAAGTAAGTTATGCTCTATCAGTTCATAAACATTTATAAATAAAAGTGGCCCATGGTTAACTACACTTAGTTAACTCGTTGCCACATAGTGTTATGTTTCCATCACGACCGAAGCTAACTAGTTATTGCCTCAAGTCAAGTATTGCCAAAACTTAACAATGTTTGGTCAAAGTTACACCCCGTTCGACCTCCAGTCGAGAATAATGCAGGGTGGGGTTTGTCAAACCCAATAGTACTATTTAAATTTACCACGCCAGTTAACCTTAGTTAACGGTCCGATGTTCGTGAGGACTTTCCATGGCAAAGAAACACTACGTTATAAGCAACCAAACGGTTGTGTAAAGATTTAGAGCAAATAAAGTAAAACAGTTTTGCATGTTTCCTCCCCCAAAGGAAAGGTATAAAAGTGGGGCCGTAAACTCACCTTGTTGGTGCTTCGGGTATTACACAAATCCGACCGAAGTAAATGCGTCACGTGCTAAGACCCTAAAAGTGCAAGTACGTAAGTAACTTGTGGGATGGTTCCTAGAACCACTAGTATCCAACAATCTTCCATTGTTTTTAAAAAGACTTTTGACCAAAGTTTGACTTTTGTTGACTTTGACTAAAGTTGGCTTTGACTAAAGTTGACTTTGACTAAAGTTGACTTCTATGTTGACCTTTGACCAAAATATTGACCTTTGACTAAAATATTAACCTTTGACTAAAAGGTTGGACTTAGAATGTTTACCTTATAATTCTAGTCACACTTAATCAATCATCAAGTATACACAGTTAGTCATATTCCTTGCAATTCTATGATCAATACACTTTCACAACATCACAAGCAAGACTAACTATTTAGTCAACTAGTTCTAAGTTGACTTAAAAAGTCAAAGTTCTAATTTACCACAACTAACATATCACAATTTGCAATTATCTCAATTCAACCAATACCTTTATCACCTTTAACAATTTATACCACCTAAACCGATTTTTCTCATCAATCAAAACTCACAATTAAATTACCAAATAAATCACACATGTACACATCAGTATTAGGTTCAACATATATTGTTTTCACAATTTTTGGATTTACCAATTCATCCAGAATATTCATATACTACACCAACATGATTTATATTTCTACAACAACACAGCAGTAATCAAAAATTTGTCAAAAATTCCATATTTGTCCAATTGATGCAAGACCAATTGGACTAGATTCCTAATTCAATTTACAACATCTTAGAAGTAGAATTATATCCATATCTATTTTTATCATCAAGTTATGAAATTTACAACTCAAGTCAGAAATTATTATCCCTAAATCAGCTTTGCATCCTGATTTTATAAATTCATAAAAAGTACACAAACAGGGTCCAAAAATTAAGATTCCGAACTTTCTGAAAACTAGATTCAAAGTACATGTTCATAGAATCAAAAGTCGATCAAAAACTCAAACATATCATCAAGTTATCCACAATACAATCCGAGACACCAAGTCTGCCAGCAAGCAGTTTTAACCACAATCAACTACAAATCACAACTTTTCTATCATTTGATTCAACAATCATCAAGAAACATTCTTACCAAATCAAATTGCATGTCTTATTTTTATCCATTTGATTTCATAATAAGAACACAAGTATTTATAAAGGACTCAAAATATTAATCAAGACTCATACAAAAATCCTTTTTATTTGTCAAACTTTGATCATCCCCTTTCATGATCCAACCATTTGGATACAAGGTTCATATGAATTAAAAGAAAAAGAAACATATAAACATAATAATCTACTCACTTTGCTTGATCAAATGCTTAAACCCTTGTTTACCAAAATCACCAACTCTTGTGTTATGGAGAAAATACTAGAAGATGATGTTTACAAAAACAAAAAGTGAGAGTATGTGTGTGTGTGTGGGATCTACGGCCAAGGGAGAGAGGGAAAGGGAAAAGAAAAGTCTTGTTAATCAATAGTTTGTAACCTATTTTCCTATTAACAACTCATTATTGTTGATTTAATGAAAGTAATACTTAGGTTATCTTTTATTAATTCATTTGTAACATGCTACATAATTTATAAATATTTTCTATGCATCATAACCTAAGGTTCCATTTAAATAACAAACATGTTACATGACATATAATATAACCTATTTAATCATTTAGCTTACTTACAATCACATAATCATGTAATGCACGTTATACTTATCATACATGTTATATGACATGTTTATTATAACATGTAAGACGAGTTTATTATCCTAGTTATAATTAGTCACTTATCCTTGTTTAAGTCACCAATGACACGTTGACTTAAATATACGCATACATGACATCACATGTACAAGAGTTCATACTCATAGTTAACAGAACTAACTGAGTTTATAGACATAGTCAACAGGATTTAACTGGGTTTAGTTAACAGAGTTAACCTAAAAATGTCAGATGTCACACCACTTGGCAAAGTCATTGAACTTCATCAATGTTGGACATTTCGAATGTGAACCTATCTCGGTATCAAGTTGCAACATTTGTTGCATCAACATATTCTGAGATGCCAATGCATACATACCGGCCATCTTTGACAAGTTTGAAGATTTAAGGGTGTAACTAATCAAACAACGAATAAGATTAACGAATTGTGAACAGTTGTAGCGAACTGATAACAGGAAAATAACGAATCAAATCTTAACGAAGTTAAGATTGATCAGACAACGAATCGCGATTGAGTTTAACGAATCAATCAACGAAACAAAAAGTTAACGAACCAGAAATTCAAACTAACGAATCGAATAATCAAATCACACAGAATCAGCTTAGCGAGTTAGGGAATAATCAGTAACGAATCACCAAGAAAAACTTAGCGAAATAAGATAACGAGTCAGCTATAGTTGATAGCGAATCAACTATAACGAATCAGGTTGTTACAACTATTTGTAACAAACTTTGACACCTTATGCCACGTGCCAAAGGTTGTTATGGCACAAATCCCAACGTGGACGCGTGTTACACGAATCTGTTTATTCAATTAACGAATCAGATAACACGAATTAACAACTAACACGAACTGGCTAACGAATTACTTGAAATGGATAACGAATTAAAAAATTTGATGAATGAATCAAGGTAAACAGAATAGCGAATCAATAGAACGAATCATATTCATCTTGAATCTTCAAATCTTCAAAAAAAATTTCCAGAAATCTGGATTTGATGAACACTAAACCCAGAAACCCAGAATATGTAAATTTGTAATACAACCTCGATTCTTAACCAAATCACACAAATGACCTACCAAAATACTCGTAACATCATCGCGAATCTAATAAACTAATCCTCGATATCAAACAACTCCGATTACCGATCCAATTTTAACACAACATAAACTCTGTTTGGGACTTAAACCAAAACCAATACCAATTCACTCAAAACCAATCCAAAACTCAATTCCAACTCACAAACTCGTACCAATACCTTAACCAACACGAATTCAATCCAATTCGTCCATAATTCAATCAATTCAACATAAATTTAATTCAAATTCACTTAAACAGAAAACTAACAATATCAAAATCTAATTAAACACTGAATCAAGTGTAATTGAGCACCAACAGCTCTGATACCACTTGTTGGAACCCGATTAATTCGTATCAATCCAGTAACAATAACAATAACATATCTCAGATCTATGTATAATCGATTAATACGTTTATATGGATCTAGCTCATAATTACTATAGATTTAATGTTGTATATGTATATGTATTATCAGTATCTGTGTATAGGTAGTTCGTATAATATTAAGATGAAGATTGAGAGAAGAATCGGACAAGGTTTCGTTAATTAAGCTCTCAATACCTTAAATTAACAGTGAACAGTGTTCACTATATATAGAAGATAGGTCTGGTTCGCTAGCATCCCCTGGCGAACCAGACACTACTTCGTCACATATATTAATTAGACGAAACACCCCCTGATTCGTTAACATCCCCTAACGAATCAGGAGGGAATACACTTAATGTCTTAGTTCGCTAACATCCCCTAGCGAACTAGACTTTACACATAACGAACTAGATAATAATTAATCAAATTATTACACTAAATAATAAACAAAACGTTAACGACAATTACAAAGACTCAAGAAGCAAAACCGTGCACTAACAAAAGTAGTTACGTATCATATATATTAAAGTAGATAAAAGTCATTTAACATTTGTATACAGCTATAATAATTGGTAGTGGTGTACGAACTATGGAAGTGGGTGGTGGTGATGGACGGTTGTGGTGGTGGGTGGTGGACCGTGATGGTGGCTGACAATGGGTGGTGGTGGTGGGTGGTGTACTATGGTGGTGGTGGATGGTTGTGGCGGGTGGAGGTGGCGGCGGATGGTGGGTGGCAGCGGTGGTGGTGGCGACGGACGGTGGGTGGTGGTGGTGGTAGTGGACGGTGGTTGTGGCCTACGGGGGTGGTGGTGGGTGGTTAACGGTGGTGGTGGTGAATGGCTGATGGGGGTGGTGGGTGGTGGCGGGAAACGGTGGGTGGTGGTGACGGCGGACGGTGGTGGTGGCGGCAGACGGTGGTGGTGGGTGGTGACGGCGGCGGACGGTGGTGGTGGCGGGGGACGGTGGATGGTGGTGGTGGTGGTGGCGGACGGTGGGTGGTGGTGGTGTTGGACATTGGGTGTTGGTACTTGGTATGACGTTAAGAAGTGTGAAGAAGTGTGAAGATGGTGAAAAAAGTTTATTTTTAAGACAATAAAAGCAGTTTTCAGATCTTTTTGTTTTAAACAAATAGTCTTCAAGAGCTTATGTCTGCGCGCCCGCAGACATAGGCTTCTTGAAGACCTTATAAGCAAAAACAAACGAAACCTAAGTCTTCACCAACCTGCATTAAATTTCTACGATAACCTGCATATGTGTGTAAAAAAGAATTTTGTCAACAACACATGTTGAGTGAGCAACACACCAGTTTAAATGTACATTTAGTATATATATATAAAAATAAGTATTGCAACAAGTCATATGAGAATAACAAATTAACCAAATGAGCAAGTTTAACTGAGATGTCGAGAAGCACAAAGGCTAACGACTGGCGTATAATCATACTAGACTGAGATTATGTTGGACCTCTACGAATGCGGAAGCATACAAAGCAAATAAGCACATAAACAAGTAAGGTATAAGTTGTTAACACATAAGACAAAGTTGCAGTTTTTGAGTATAAGTATATATAAGAAATATATTTTACGCATATGTCCCCAAAACGTGGAAAACAAGTATAATAGGGGAATGTGGTACTCACCTAGTCAAATAAGCGAGAGATAAACGAGTGCGATAAGAACGGAAGTTATGAATAGAAATCCAAACAATAGTTGCGGAATATAGATTAAATAATGAACTTAAAACTAGAAGGAGATTCGTGAATTTGATAACCGAATATGCTCTTAGGAAAGTTAAATATTAATAAGTTTTATAATATGATTTAATTATATAAAATACTTAAACAAATATTCGTAAACTTTAAATAAAAAGATTTGTTTTAAATGTTTAAAAATATAAATACGTTTAATGTGTTTATATAAAACTAATAGTAAATAATAGTTAATAATTAAAATAATTATATAAAATATAATATTTTATAAAATTTTTATACTATACTTTTAGTACGTTATATGACAAGATAATATTTGAGGTATATCTTAGATTAAAACTCTTTTGAAATCATAAAACTTTTATAAATTTGTAACAACTAATATATATATATATATATATATATATATATATCAATATATATATATATATGATCAAGATCATGAGAGAACTTTTTGAAATTGAGAACTATAAGAACCATTTTGATCCACAAAAAACCCAAAAATAACAAAAATCATAAAATAAAAAAAACACAAAAACGAAAAAAGTAAAAAAAAAAACAAAATTCATATTTTATCATCCCAGTTTCATAAAAGAAACTCGGTTTAGCTAAATTATATACACATATGTATAATATATACATATATGTACATTTACATGTTTTTATACACATATGTATAATTTAAGATAAATGATTATATACATATGTGTATATTACGTAACTAAAGATTAAATAAAATTATGCATATATGTATAATACGATGTTTTTTTATTTCTTTTATTTTTTTTAATGAAACCTGAATGAAATATAAGAATTTTGGTTTTTTTACCTTTTTAAAATTTTTGTTATTTTTTGTTTTATGATTTTTTTAAATATTTTTTTAAATGTGTTTTTAGTGGTCCAAAATGGTTCTCAAAGTTCTTAATTTGCAAAGGGTTCTCTTAGGATCCTTATATATACATATATGGTTTTAACCAAAATTGAGAAAACGGACCAGTTTAAGTATCGGTTTTAATAAAAAAATACAAAATAAATTATGAGTTTATATATATTTAAAGAACTAATTGATGTTTAATTATAAAAAACAAAAAGTTTCTAAAAATAAAACGCACTGGCCGGGACTCAAACCCACGCCAGTGGCTGGTTCAACAAAGCATAAACGCATGCACCAGCCAACTGAGCTGGGTGTGTTCGTTGGTTAAGAACAGAACAAGATAACCAAGACAAGCAGACGACGAACAAACGAACTCTAAACCCTAGAATCCAAATTCGTAGATCTGCCAGTTGTTTGATCAATTAAAGCTAGGGCTAATGATGTATAAAGAAAACCGATCATACTATTACAAACAATTACCTTAAACAAGTTCCGATGAGGGTTAATTCGTTATGAACAGGGCCGGCCACAGACGAACAAAAATCGAGATATAGCAGCTTGTATTAATCAAATTACTTATGGGGTAAAGGATGCCTAGAGGTTTGTGATGAATACTGTAAAGTTAATTAAGTTTTTATAAACAATAACTTGGTTAACAAGTTCGTATTAAGGTCGGCATGTATAAAAAGAGAAACGAATCCTTTGTGGTCGTATTAACCTAATTACGTTGTCGGTGACGACGTTTATGGTAAGAATCACGCATATATTGATTTGTTTTCCAAGTTTGCTACGAGAAGTCAGGTCCAAGGTAAATGATTTGGTATACGGGTTCACATATGGGCATGGATTTAAGCTGGATCTGGGTATGGATTCTGGTAACCCATTATTGATATATAGGTTATAACATAAAATTTCACTTTTAGTCCCTGGGTTTGAGGATGGGTACAAAAGAGATAAAAGGTTTTAATTTGGGTTGTTTTTGCCAAAACAAGAAAGATTTAATTATAAATTAATTAATTACAATATAATAATCAATTTAAACTCGATGAATGCGGATCCCGAACATCAAAATGGGTCGGGTTTTAATAAAGATATAGTTCTCGAAAAGTCTGAGTTGTTACAGAGGTGGCTTTGGAAGAGGACGTAACATAATATTATACATAATTTGGTAAAGGAGTGAATTTTGCATAATGAAATTATTGGAGAATTTTGAAAGTGGCCGGGTAGAATGGAGGAGGTTTGCAAATTGAAATTTACAAAGTGATCGATCTCATATTTATTGATATGATTTTGTTATGGTTGCATCTAAGTCATTTAATCAATATTAATTCTTATTAGTTAGTAGATAGACCACTTACCTTACTTAAAAATTTTAAGTTAAAATCATTTAGCGCTTCTCTTTTATTTATTGATATATTTTTGTTATTGTTGCACCTAGCTTATTAATAGCAATTCAACTTATGAAAACAATTACTATTTTAAAGTTATAAAGCGGTTTAGTGTTATAACCGTTGTAATATGCAAAATGTCTTAAGTTTTTGGAACGGGTCTTTGTAGAACCATTACAAGTAATGAGTATATTATGAAGATGTTAACCATTTTGAAAATAAAGGTTTAAAATGTTGTTAAAGGTTTTGTCTATAAAACAACGCTAGTTTCCTTCTTATTTACAACGGGTTGGGATAACAGTTCAAATAAAATGGGGCTCTGCATTATATTCAACGGTTAGACCTTACACCATTGTAAATCATTTATTTAGACCGTTGCAAGTAATAAATATATTAACGGAATCTAACGTGAAGATGTTAACCGTTTTAAAATAAAGGTTAAAACCCATTGTAAATGGTGTTGTCTAAAAATCAATGCTAGTTTTCTTCTTATTTATAAAGGGTTGAGATAATTGTTCAAAATAAAATGGTGATCTGCATTATATTCAACGGTTGAGCCTCACATCTAACTATCTATATAATTGTCTACCATAAAATCTTAGGTGTCGCTCTCAGGTTGTTTCCCCCATTCTCTAGAGCCACCAGATTGCTTGATTTATAAATGGAGGTTTCTCATGCATTTGACCCGAATTCGCGGGTATGGGTCTCACCAAACCCGGATAATCTTTAAATGGGTTATAACATCTCATTTATTTGTAAAACTATTTCATAAGCAAACAATAATTTTCACGGGTCATGGGTCTCACCAAACCCGGATAACCCTTAAACGGGTTATAACATCTCATTTATTTGTGAAATAACCCCTTAATTATTAAAGAATAATTTTCACAGGTTACGTGTCTGACCAAACTCTAATAGCCCTCAAATGGGTTATAAGATCTCATTTAATGATAAACACTTTTATTATCAAACCCAAATTTAATTTATCCGCTTTACATATTCTTCGTTGCTGATCTATCATCTTTATCGCCGGTTAACTTCCAATATTACCCACCATCATCAACTACATTAAAGCCTCTTTTTTCAGTAGACAAATATTTGTGTTCATGTTTGTACATTTAAAAAAATCAACATGCTCGTGTTCGTTTATGTATGTTCGTTAAAAATCTAAAAACCTAAACGTCTCAGCTGATAAAACCCAAACGTTAAAAAATATAATAACAAGCTAATATATATATATATATATATATATATATATATATATTAAATTAAAACCAAACTACGTTAAAAAATAAAATAAGCATCATAAAATAGCAAAACGGTTAAAAACAAAACTTTAAATAAACTCCCGTAACACGGGAGGATCAAACTAGTAAATTATAGTTTAGACCGGTGTTAAGAGACGTTTTTGTAGTAGTGAATAACTGTAGTAGATAATAACTCTCTTGACAACAATAATTACTTATTGTCGTGAAGCAAATAAACGTGGTTAAGCCAATACCTACATGACTTGGTGAATACATAATAATGACTTTCAACGATGATCACATTCATTAAAAATCCAACAGTGAAGGTGGTTATTGGTGGTAATCCGTCGACAGTAAGGGTGAAAAATTTTAATCCGACCGATTAACGGATATTAGTGAATTACCTAAGGAAACATCCGGATGGGGTACTGGAAACTTTGCCATGGTCATTTGTAGACGTTCATTACGACAATTTATAATGTATCTTACTGGTAAACTATTTACTTACTATTTACTTACGGCTTGCACCAAGGTTTTTAAAATTTTACCAGATATTAAATTATATATAACAAAATATATTAATTCTTTTTGAATTTTTTAGAAGTTTAATTTTATAATGAATATGAATAAATTAAAAAAATGTATAGAAGACACAAGAAAAATGTCACTAGAATAAAGTTAAATACAAAATCTATTCAATTTGCTCTAACAGAAGACTATCTTGGGTGATACATACACATGATTCTACGCATCCACATTCTATTTATACTAGCCAAATAAGTTCAGGGTGGTTCAAAAAGATCAATGCTTAGAGCACGCTAGCTTGCTCGGATTAAGCTTGGAAAAAGCTCGCACGAAGTGACTCGGTTTAAAACTAAGCCAAGGCGGCTCAGACCGTTTCGGTTTGGCTCATATTATTTTGCTTTTAGTATATTTTATTTTTATATACATATAATATATTATTAAAATATTAAAAAAGAGGGGGATTCAAAGGCTTGATTCAAAACTACTATCGAGCCGGGGGTCTCACCGGAAGCAGCCTCTCTTTCCCTATGGGATAGAGGTAAGGCTGTCTACATCTTACTCTCCTCAGACCCTACCATAGCATTGCTATTGGTGGGATATACTGAGTACGATGATGATGATGATGATATTAAAAAAGAGGGGGAAACTGTCGCTTCTAAATCCCGCTCAAATCCCAGTTCGTAAGCTAGACAAGTTTTTATGAACAAAATTCTTATACGTAGTTTTGTATTTGGTTGAGTAATTAGTATTCGATTAAACTCGATATGAACTTATTATTTATTTAGTTGAAACTTTATTATTATTTTTTTTTTGAAAAACGGAGCCAATCAGCGAAGCCAACTCAGTTTAAAATGAGCCAAGTTAGAGCTCAAATTTTCGCTCGGTTTCAAACCGAGCCGAGCGCAAGCTTGACTCTGGCCGAGATCCATGAGATTGCAAGCCAAGACTAAATATGTGGGATGGGACCCAAATGAACTATTACCCATCAAACGAAAATTTACTGGGCCAAATCCGGATCAAAAGTAAGAATTATATTGAACTCACGATTTAAACCGTGCAGCACTTGTACAAACAAACAATTTTTTACCATATGACTGTTCTCTATTGTGTGTGTGTGTGGAATCCCCCCCCCCCCCCCCCCCCGGTTATGCCACATCAGCTCCACTGAGCACTAAGGGTATCGAAGCCTTCTCCATAATGCCCCGTTGTGGTTTAAAGCCCCTTGGGCGCCCCAATGTATATATATACACTAGTTTATATCCCACGTATTATGGGTTTTGTTTCATATTATTTGTTTTTTATATTTATTAATTTTTTGAATTTTTATATTTTTTATTGTATAAAAGTTAATAAATATACTTATGGTTTGATGATAAATTTTTTCATAAATAAATGAGATGTTATTACCCGATTTAAAAGCTAATATATGGCTTGATGAGACCCAAGACCCGTTTAATTTTTTTACTATAAAATTGGGTTTTTAATTATAAATAATATATATATTTTTTTTAAATAAATCAAATATTAATTTTTAGTATATCCCTACTTTATAGGATTTTTATATTAAATATTTTGTGAGATTAGTTTTTAATTTAATGAGATGTTATAACCCGTTTAAGAAATATGTGGGTTTGATGAGACCCATACCCATGAATTCGGGTCAAATGTATGAGAAGCTTTCACTTAAAAATCAAGCAAATATGGTGACTCCAAAAAAAAAGGAGCTACCACATCGCGACACGTAGGATTTTTTTGGTTTCGTTTATATATAGATAGATATATGTATGTGTGTGTATGAGAAGGAGATAAACACATGGCCCCACCACCAATTCCCCCCCTCAAAAGGCACCCTTCTGCAGGGGCATCGAAGCCCCAATGGATTAGTAATACTTATGTTGACAGGCATTTTTACTGATTAGTAACACTCCCTTTTTTTATAAATACTTATGTTACTGATTAGTAATAATATACTCATAGTTTCTTAATATTAGTTTTTTCACTTAACGTCATTTGATGCGATTTTTGAGATCATTTGGATACTGTCAGTTATAAAAAAAGATGATGCCAAATAGTTTACTACATATGTTCTGTTTATTAATTTATAGCTTTGATTTGTGAAACTTGGGACCAAATAATGTTTCAATGATTAATCATTGAATAATGACTCACCACAAGTGACGGAGTTAAGCGAATTAGATAACGGAGAATCCAATATTTGAAAATTGTTTTCATTGATCATGTTAAAACATTGATAATGTGATGCCTCCTTGTGAGAAAATTATAAATTAGAATCATCCAGTTTGATAGTGACAATATTGGTAACATATGATGTTGATCACCATTGTTTGATGAATTTAAACTGCTTAAACTATTGCCATGACTGATTTGACAACAGAAAAAACAAAAGATAATGCACTCTTAACTAACTTAAATATATACTGTAAAATACACATAAAAGACAAAGTTACATGTTTAATAGCTAGCTTGTGGTTATTCAATCTGTATGTATAACATGTGTTCACAATTTTACCAATGGAAACAAGATTGTGTATAAGAGAATGAATGTGTCTAACTGACTACAGGACATCCATCAGCCTTAATACCAGGAGCGGTCGGACAGCCTGCAAGGGGACAATGATCATCTATTTCCATACCCCACCATTGCGGTCCATTAATATCCTTAATTTGTAGCATAAAATAGCAAAGGATAGCCATGAATGCAACTCCTGCATCAAGCCCGGCAGATAGGATATAGTTGTGCCTTGCCCACCAGCCTTTAAACTTCCTATACACCACAAAGTTAAAGAAAATTCCAACCGCAAACCACATATTGTAGTTAACAGCTCTAGTTGGTGGCATCCCCCCTGGACCTGATATAAGAATTGGCATTTTAATGAGCCTAATCCATTTTCTCTCGGGAAACCGACGAGAAAGAAACCAAACTGGCAATGGAGCGAGAATTCCCAAAAGAAAGAAGTAGTTCATTTTGGAGTATAGCCCCAGATTTCCGAACATTCTTTGAGGACCCACAACTCCCCATATGATTGAAGCATTGTAGAAAACATCGTCACCCGGGCATGTCCATGGGCTTCCTTCAGGCAACTTGCTTGGATCACAAATGTACTCCACTGTTGTAAGAAGCCACCAAGATGTTGCAAAGTAGACAGACGATGCAACAATCGTCCCAACCAACTACATGAAGTACCAAAATTATTCAAGTCATTCAAATTAGGATGAGAAATAATATATGTTGACAGGCCCTTTTAAATTAGAGAAAGATTTACCTGCACAATGAACATGGACTTCGGTGGGATTTTCATATAATGGCCTAGCTTAAAATCTTGGAGAAACATGATAGCTTGTGACATGCTTATGTAGCCATATGTTTTGAAGGCTACATTCGCAAGTGGCTTCCCGGGATACATATAACCAATAATCAGCTCGGTAATCACATTTAGTCCTGGTTGCTGTAAAAAAGTTTCACCATATATCGGATACAACAGATTAGATAATTACAGATACGTACATAAGGGTACTCATATATTTATGATTAAAGACATCTATCGATACCTGGTTCGTTGTAGCTGTGATAACACCTATAGGCAGTGTGAAGAGCAGAGCCAAACCGATTGCTAAAAGGACTCCCCAGTAAGGGAGCTGCAGCTGTCTGCCAAAACCCTCACAGGTTAGCAAAGCAAGTCCTATGACCAATGCTAGAAGAGAATAGAACCACCATTGTGGGACCGCATCATAGTTTTTCTTCATCAATCTAGTATGGACATCTGCAAACTTGTCTCCGAAGGATGCTCGTGTTTGCTCCCAAATTGTTCTGTATAGTAAATGACAAAAAACAAACATATACATCATATGCTTCTATTCTATGAACCCATGGTTATTTAATAAGTAAAAAGGCTACATTCATACCTGCCATGGAAGAGTGCCACATGAGAGAGCGTGGCAGCTAACGTAGCAAAACTTAGACCGTACGCAAATGAAAAAAATATGCTAAGATTGATTTTGCTATAGTCATTATAGCCTTGTTCGTCGAATGAGAAAGTTGCAGCGTCTAAGACTCTTGAAACATTGTACCGTCCTCCGTATGCATCAAACACATGAGAAGAGTAAATCGGGAAACGCTTGGCTTCATACCAGTTATTCCAATAAGCAATGGGGATAACTATGTAGACTACAATTATATAACCAGCCAAAATGTTCATAATGGCGAATCCTGGCGTGGCTAAAGGGCTTCCAAGAAAAGCAGCAACAGTAGCCCAATCGAGCCCAATTGCTCCAACTCCAAGGCCACGGAGACCCGAACCTATTTGCTGAGCTGTCACCGAGTCCTTCCATATCCAACAAACAAAGGAGATAGCTGTTATGGATTGGAATAGATAATTGGGAATGATGTAGTATGCGAAGCTTGATATGAGAACTATCAGGAAAAACTGCAGCCTTGAGAGGCCTCTTTTTGGCCTCTTCTCTTCTTCATGCAATGCCCTGAAAAGCAATAAAAGATATATAGCAACGTTATAGCTACATCACCCCCAGTTGATTTCACACCATCAAACGACCACCACAAAACACTCAGGTAGCCGTTTTGACCAAAAAAGTCAAACTTTAAAATTAACCGGTTAGAACGGCTGTCTAAACAATCTTTGGATGGCCGTTCAAACCATAAAATAGTCAAACTTTGAAAGTTGTTTGTCAGAATGGCCGGTGGCAATTATCCGGAGGGCCATTCGGACTATAAACGGTCAACTACGAAAAATTTTGGTCAAAATGGCCGTCTGACCTTTATCGGCCGTTTGAAACAGTGTGGGATTAGATGTCTGTTAAAACAATGTTTGGAAAGGATTGGGATCAGCAAGATTGGTGGACAATCACATCATATCCCTGTTATTCAGCAAAGCAAATATCCGGTTTCCATTTCTCAATATTCACAACCATCTATATAGTTTTTTCCTTTTTTGGGTTCATAGAAGCTGTGTATAAATTGGTGATTGTTTCCTCATTGTAAAACATAACTTTTGAATAACAATTCTCAATCAATTCTCTCTGAATATCATGGTATCAGAGCAGGATTGCTCATCATATACCCGTTAATTTCCAGCCTCGTCTCTGATAAATCCAAAACCGAGTCATCATGTCCGGAGACGGCAACTCAGGCTCGGATTTATCACTACAGCTTGCCAGTTTGTTACAAAATAGCCTCAATACCCAGCCTCAAAATCCAAAGCTTTCTGATAACCTCCAAATCAACCTCAAGCTCAACAGCCAGAACTACGGGCTATGGACCCGGATGATCCGAGTCGCTATAGGCGGAAGATCAAAAACTCTGTTATCACATCTGACCTCAGATCCACCTGATCAAAGCGATGAAAAATATGATAAATGGGAACAAGAAGACCTAATCGTTTTTTCATGGCTCATCCAAAACATTGAACCAGTACTCGCAGGCAACCTAACCGAGTACCCCACCGCAAAAACTTTGTGGGACGCTCTGGTGGTTACCTACAACAGTGGAAGAGACAAGATGCAAACCTTCAACCTTCATGTGAAGGCGAACGATATCAAGCAAAATAACAGTTCTCTTGAAGATTTCTGGATCGCGTTACAGGGGGTATGGGGAGAAATCGATAGAATCGATCCAAACCCCATGAAATGCCCAGAAGATATAAAAACATACTCAAAAATCAGGTCAGAACAAAAACTCTTTCAATTCTTAAACGCCCTAGACCGGAGATATGAACATATTAAAAGGGAAATACTCCGGTTGGAACCTCTTCCGTCGGCAGAAGCAGCATACGCCGCTGTTCGTAAGGAAGCTGCTCACCAGAATATTCTGGGAGCAACTAACGAAACACACGGCATTGCGGCGGGGTTGGTTGCCACCGAAACAGAAGGGTTAGGGCTCATAACCAAAGGGAACCGCCGGGGTGAAGGGAAGAGAACCGGACCGTCAGGCAAGGACAACAAAACCCACTTAAAATGTGACCATTGCGGTATGTCTAGACATACCAAAGATCAATGTTTTCGGATTGTCGGTTACCCGGAGTGGTGGTCCGACGGTCACAAAAAGCTCGCCAAAAACTCCGGATCAGAAAAAAGCAAGAGCCTCACCGCCGGTAACAAAGAAACTGTAGCTACTGGTTCTGGTGCTGATAAAGGAGCTGATCAGAAAATCACCACTGGTTTTGGTGGGATGGCGGCAGCTGCTCAAAGAGAAAGTGGGGAGGATATGTTTTCGATGTGCACAGGTACAAGGGATAAGAGAGAAGGTGTCTCAAAACCCTTCACTTATCCCTCACATAATTACATTTCC
Organism: Bidens hawaiensis; assembly: GCF_021521415.1. Classification (NCBI taxonomy): domain Eukaryota; kingdom Viridiplantae; phylum Streptophyta; class Magnoliopsida; order Asterales; family Asteraceae; genus Bidens; species Bidens hawaiensis. Next base: position 65,270 of record NW_027495774.1, on the reverse strand, counting down.
ACCCTTAAAAAATCAAGTTCCACCGAAAACACAACCTTCATTTCTTTTATAGATAAAAGTTTTAGAAATTGCAAAAAAGAACATAACATTAATGGTTATGCAAACATGGCTCAAAATTATAATATGATACCCGAACAATCATGGATATTTGATTGTGGAGCCACGGACACCATGACTTATGATTCAACAGATTTTGTCACATCGACAAACCCTACAAAATCATTTATAAACACGGCAAATGGGGAAAAAATGAGTGTCCAAAGCGGGGGAACTATTGAGATTTTACCAACACTTAAGCTCTCTAATTGTCTTTATGTTCCTGCCTTATCACATAAGCTCCTTTCGATAAGCCATGTAACAAAGGAGTTGAATTGCTCGGTTCTCATGCAACCCACATTTTGTATCCTACAGGATATCAGGACGGGAGCGATCATTGGGCGTGGCACTGAAAGACAAGGGCTGTATTACGTGGATGAAGTGACTCAAAGTGGTACTGTAATGCTTTCCCATGGAACAGCTGAGCGTGAAGCCTGGCTATGGCATAGGATATTGGGTCATCCATCCACTAGTTATTTACATGCCTTATTTCCTAAGTTATTTCCTTCAAATTGTAAGTCACATTGCGAAACTTGCGTATTAGCCAAGAGTCATCGAAAAACATTTAAACCAAATAATACAAGGGCCGACATACCCTTTTCATTGATTCATTCAGATGTATGGGGTCCTGCCCCAATTATTGGGGGACAGAACTTTCGTTTTTTTGTGATATTTGTGGATGATTGCACACGCATGACCTGGGTGTATTTGTTAAAAAATAAATCCGAAGTTCTTGATAAATTTATCATCTTTTACACCATGGTCCAAACCCAGTTTAAAAAAAATATTCAGATCTTTAGATCTGATAACGGAGGAGAATTTGTTAACTCTGAGATGAAATTTTTTTTTCAAACAAAAGGGATCATCCATCAAACCACTTGTCCCTATACTCCAGAACAAAATGGGGTTGCGGAGAGAAAAAACCGCATCCTACTAGAAATAACTCGGGCTCTTTTGATAGAATCCCAAACTCCAAAATTTTTTTGGCCCGACGCCCTTGCCACCGCTGCATATCTTATTAACCGACTTCCAACTCAAATTTTAAAAACAAAAACTCCATTGCAAGTCCTTACAGAATACACCAAACCTCCTTCCATTCTTACTCTTGAACCCCGAATCTTTGGGTGCACTGTCTTTGTTCACATACCAAAATCCAACAGAGATAAACTTGATCCGTGTGCTGAGAAATGTGTCTTTGTTGGATATGGAATAAACCAAAAAGGATATCGATGCTACAATCCAAAAACCCAACACATGTTCACCACTATGAACTGTGATTTCCTTGAAACCAAGTACTATTTTGCCACCCAAAACAGTGGTCAGGGGGAGAGAGAATGTCTAGACACACTGAGGTGGTTGAGGTATACTACATATGAGGAAGGAAAGAGTCAAAGTGCCACACAGCCTGGAGAAAGTATCAGTGCCCCCCAAGGAGCGTCTCCCAACCCGATACCCGAGGTAAGTACTCACTCTTCTATGGAAACCACTAATGATGCACCGAGACAGGGGGAGAATGAAGCACCGAGACAGGGGGAGAATGAACAAGAGGAGGTGGTTGCTCAAGAAGATGTATTAGTAGAGCAAATTGAACAGGTGCAAGAACCAGAAAATCTTCCCACACAAGAAGACACGACTGCTAGATATGTACTACCACCAAGAGCAAATAGAGGTGTTCCACCAAAAAGGTATTCTCCTGAAAAGAAGCCCAGAGAATGTAGATATCCGATGGCTAACATAGCCAAAGGAAAGCTATCTCAGGAAGCGGAGGCATTTACTTCATCTCTATACTCTGAGGAAATCCCTACTAATGTAGTACAAGCCTTGAAATCAAAACAGTGGAAATATGCAATGGAAGAAGAAATGAAAGCTCTAATAAAAAATAATACATGGGAAAAATGTGTTTTGCCTTCGGGAAAGAAAACTGTTGGGTGCAGATGGATCTTCACAATTAAATACAAGCCGGATGGATCAATCGAAAGACACAAAGCAAGATTAGTAGCTAAAGGCTATACACAAACATATGGAATAGATTATTCTGAAACTTTTTCTCCTGTTGCAAAGATCAATACAATCAGGGTTCTTTTCTCCATTGCAGCAAATAAAGGATGGCCCCTACACCAATTTGATGTAAAAAATGCTTTTTTACACGGGGAACTGAAGGAAGAAGTCTATATGGAAGCTCCACATGGTTTCTCCGATCAGTTTGGAGAAAAGGAAGTATGTCTTCTCAAGAAATCCCTTTATGGATTAAAACAGTCTCCCAGATCGTGGTTTGGTAGGTTCACCTTAGCTATGAAGAATTATGGATTCGTGCAAAGTAACTCAGACCACACTTTGTTTCTCAAACGTAGAGGTAACCTCATAACATGCCTTATAATCTACGTTGATGACATGATCATTTCGGGAAATGATGAAGAGGAAATAACGAAGCTGAAGAAGAACTTGTTCACAGAATTTGAAATGAAAGACCTAGGGAGACTTAAATACTTCCTTGGTATTGAAGTTCTAAGATCCAAACAAGGGATCTTCATGCACCAGAAAAAGTATGTCCTCGATTTACTAGCAGAAATTGGTATGGTCGACTGTAAACCAACAGACACTCCAATGATTGTAAATCAAAAGCTCTACATGGAGGAAAAAGCAGACTTAGCTGATAAAGAAAGATACCAACGAATGGTAGGAAAACTGACATACCTCTCACACACCCGACCTGATATAGCATACGCTGTGGGGGTGGTAAGTCAGTTTATGCATCAACCTCAAAAGATTCACATGGAAGCAGTCTTGAGAATTATAAAATACCTCAAGGGAACGGCAGGGCATGGAGTCTTATTCAAACCAAATGGGCATCTAGAAACTCAGTTATATACAGATGCAGATTGGGCAGGAGATAAAGGCGACCGAAAATCCACGTCAGGTTACTTTACTCTAGTCGGTGGAAATCTTGTTACATGGAGAAGCAAGAAACAAAAAGTGGTGGCCCTTTCAAGTGCAGAAGCTGAATTTCGAGGAATTGCTAGAGGGGTAACTGAAATTTTGTGGATACGAAGACTTCTAACAGAAATAGGATATCCACCACAAGAAACTAGCAAGGTCATGAGTGATAATAAAGCTGCTATTCAGATTTCAGAGAATCCAGTACAACATGATCGAACAAAACACATAGAAGTAGATCGACACTTCATCAAAGAAAAGCTAGAAGCTGAAGTTATCATACTTCCATTTGTTCGGTCAGAAGACCAACTTGCTGATATTCTAACCAAAGCTGTTAATGAAGGTGTCCTACGCAAGTGTCTGAGCAAGTTGAATTTTGGAAATCCCACTATTCAACTTGAGGGGGAGTGTTAAAACAATGTTTGGAAAGGATTGGGATCAGCAAGATTGGTGGACAATCACATCATATCCCTGTTATTCAGCAAAGCAAATATCCGGTTTCCATTTCTCAATATTCACAGCCATCTATATAGTTTTTTCCTTTTTTGGGTTCATAGAAGCTGTGTATAAATTGGTGATTGTTTCCTCATTGTAAAACATAACTTTTGAATAACAATTCTCAATCAATTCTCTCTGAATATCAATGTCAACATGATAGCAAAATACACACAGAAAGAGAGAGATGAACCTGAAAAGCGAAACTTGAACTAGGTTGGCAGGCCACCACATATACGGTGAATCAACTAAAAACTTTCTGAAAAGACCAGCCCAACCATACCCAAGCATCTACACAATACCATCTTATATTATCAACCAAGAGATCAATGAAGACACATACACATATTTATAAAACATTTAAGTATAGACAAGAAGATGGAAAGTGGCTAAAGAAGAAACCTGTGTAGTTTGTGCTAGCAGCATGGCTGCAATGGGGTTGAGTTTACGGTGATAAAAAGCTTTGACTATGGTGATGATACTGACAGCGTAAACCGAATTAGAACCCGAGTTTGCAAATATTGTGATGAGAACATGCTCCTTCAAGTTGAATGGCCCAGGATTGAGTGAAAAAGACCAACTAGTTTTCGGAACCCGAATTTGTTTTGTGGGTAGAGTTGCTGCCATCAGCCTTCCCAGTGGAAGTACAACAAATTTGAGCGGAAACCGACGATATGTATAGCGGATTTTGGCGATAACCAAAGAACTGGTTCAAGAAAGCTAGAACACTACATGATATGATCCCCAGAAACCATGTCCTGAATGTTAAGCAAGGCAGCGTTGGATCGTCGGTGATTGGGACCGTCAGTCTAACTTGCTCAATTGGGGAATCATTCATCTCTTCTGCTGAGTTCTCTTCAGAATTGAAATATACTAAATTAGAACTTTAAGTAAGTTTGTTTTAATAAAATTTCTAGCCTAATAAGAAAATTGTATCTAGTGTAGTCACTTATAATTAAATGGAATGGTTGTTGGACATTGGGCAACCGTGTAAAACATAAACACACATATACAAGTTACTTGAATAGTTGGATATGATATCTTACCAATAGCATGATTATCAAGTGTGGCTTTCTCACCGGACATGACCGTATTCGTGTTTCGCTCCGAATTATTCTCCATTATTGTGTAATTCAACAACAAAGGACAGGAAGCAGAAAGATCAAGAATGCTAATAAAGGCGGTATGTCTCAAGATTTGGTTTCTCCATTCTGATGTGAGAAAAAACAAGATGTGAAATGGTTCAGGAATGAATTAATTAAGTAAGAGGGTGGTGAGAGTAAGTTAGGAACACATATATCAACTCACACTTGGTAGTTAAGATTAGTTTGATATAATGCTCCTTGGTAACTATGGTGTACTAAATAATGCAAATTGGGTGCATGTGGATGTGCCGGTCTTTTGTCCTCTAGTCTAGATAGACAGTGGCGTGTTACAAACACGGAACACCATCATCTTTTTTTAATTATTTGTATCATGTCTAAGTAACCAAAAATTTTTAAAAATTAGAAATATTAAATGGATGTAATGGTTTATATGAGAGATAAAATTTTTTTTGGTTTCTAGGTGTTCAGCCATTTCAAATGGCGGAACCGACCATGATAACATAATCTGTCAGAAGCTGTGTGGTGACATGGACGTTAATTTTGTGTTCCGCCATTTCAAATGACGGAAGTGAAACAAAAACCAGTTGTTCCGCCATTTGAAATGGCGGAACACAGTTTTCACCCCCTTATAGGCTACCCCTATTCATTTTTGTCACTTCCGCCATTTGAAATGTCATAAGTGAACAGTATTATCCTGACACATTCAGAGAGGCTGTTGACCAAAAGACTATTCACTTCCATCATTTGAAATGGCGGATGTGAACAACACCGACAAGTAATGACCTGACATGACATTTCTGGCACCTTTCTGACCACACTATTCACTTCCGCCATTTCAAATGGCGAAAGTGAACAGTGACTTTATAACACCTTTTATACCATGCCTTCTTGACCACATATTTAAACACTATTCACTTCCGTCATTTCAAATGACGGAAGTAAACAGTGACTTTATGACACCTTTATGCTTTCTTGACCACGTATTTTAAACTAACACACTATTTAATATAACTTTTCAAACGTTTGAAAGTTTTCATTGAACTTTCAACCCCGAATTCTAATAACTTAACCGAACACAGTTAAAAGTTTTCAACTTATATATACTTATATTTGTACTGATTAGATGTTAGTAGATTGTGAATTTGTGATATTTGATATAACCAGATAACTTAACAATAAATTAATAATAAATATTTCGTTTAAATAAAATTCTTTTATCGAGAATTATTATTTTTTGGTTATAACGTACGTATTAAAACAATTTAAATATATGAAAGCTGCATGCTACTCACCATCCACTGCCATGCTTCAAGCTCATGGTGCACGTGTTAACTTTTCAAACGTTTGAAAAGTTAAATAGTGTGTTAGTTTAAATATATGGTGAAGAAAGCATAAAGGTGTCATAAAGTCACTGTTTACTTCCGTCATTTGAAATGACGGAAGTGAATAGTGTTTAAATATGTGGTCAAGAAGGCATGGTATAAAAGGTGTCATAAAGTCATTCTTCACTCCGCCATTTGAAATGGCGGAAGTGAATAGAGTGGTCAAAAAGATGCCAGAAATGTCATGTCAGGTCATTACTTGTCGGTACTGTAAAAGGGCGGAAGTGAATAGTCTTTTGGTCAACAGTCTCTCTGAATGTGTCAGGATAATACTGTTCACTTATGCCATTTCAAATGGCGGAAGTGACAAAAATGAATAGGGGTAACCTATAAGGGGGTGAAAACTGTGTCCCGCCATTTCAAATGGCGGAACAGCTGGTTTTTGTTTCACTTCCGCCATTTGAAATGACGGAACACATAATTAACGTCCATGTCACCAGACAGCTTCTGACAGGTTATGCTATCATGGTCGGTTCCGTCATTTGAAATGGCAGAACACCTAGAAACCCAAAAAAATTTCTCTCTTCTATAAACCATTACACCCATTTAATTATTCCTACTTTTAACAATTTTTCTTTAATTATTGTTATTTATGTCAATATGAAAATTTCTTCATAGTCATGTGAAAGTAACAAAACTACATAATATATATAATTACAATTAAACTTTATAATGTATGTATAAGGGATTATTATTATTACCAGTAGTAGTAACTACATTCAATTACTGTGAGTGTTTTTTTTCTTTTGAGCGTTGCATAAAAAATTCAAAACAATGTTTTTTTTAATATATATCAAAATGGTAATTTTAGGAAAATTTTGTTCTTTCAGTCCAGCACTCTAGCTTTCTTTATTGCTATTTATGTCAACTTGAAAAAAACGTGCATTGCTATGTGATTAAGGCTATGTGTATTGGAGGGCTACAAAATGTGATGTTTTGTATCATGTGATGTCCAATTAGCAAATTGTGGGTTTTTATTTTAGAGTTGTAGTGGTGTTTTAGAACAATATATATATATATATATATATATATATATAAACACACACATATATATATACCACACACACAAAAATATAATAATAATAATATTAATCAAACAATAACCTGTGACAAAAAACACTCCCCCCCATCGCCTGGGGGCGGTGTTCAAACAAAAAATCGGCCCAATCTTTAGCAATTTGTCACTCGTTACACTAACCCTAAACTTCATGTTTTTTCGAAAGGCAAAATTTTTTTAATATGAAATTAGAACCCAGATCCCATCCTTTTAAACCCATATATTCATGGATGACCTTGGTGTTGGGTGGTCGGCAGCTATCGGTCCAACACTCTGCGGGACGGTCCTTCACAGGGCATTATTACCCTCATTCTAGGTTTGCGGGACGGTCCTTCACCGTTGTTTGGTTGGGAGTTGACTTCGTTGAAAGTGGAGCTTCCGGTATGCCATCGTCGTTGATCAGGGTGGGATTTCATCCAGTTGTTGGATGGGGATCTTGGTTCTTCTTTGATAGGTAAGTTGGAAAGGAAAGCATAGGATGGGTGATGGTTTGGTGGTAGGTACCCGGTTGGATAGTACCCGCGGTATTTCCGAGGGTTGGTAAGTGGGAACCTCAAATGGGTGGTACGTCGGTACTTCAGATAGTTGATACATTGGTATTGTTGGTGGATGGCAACTTGAGTGCCTTGGTGGCTCAATCCTTTGTTTCGGTGGACTATCAGGAACGTCTATTGGATGGTGTTTACTTCCGGGGTAGAATACAGGTTTGGTCAAGTCATGTTCCACATCTTGGTCAAAGTATGCTTCATAATACCCATCACTCATGTTATCTTCGGGGTAAGGTTCTGCGATTCCGGCTTCTTTTGCCTTGCGCATATAATTCTTCATATGAGCTTTGAATGACATCTATTAAGGGTGGTTTAGAATGTGGAGAGGGAAAGAAAGGTTACCAGCCTGTCTTATCCCTAAAACAATTAAACAATTATTTTCTATACTTGGATCGAAGCTTGGGTATTGTTTTATGATACCCAATTCGCTAAGATCGATGGCTCTGATACCAACATGTCACACTCCCATCTTAGGCCTAGAAGTGCGACCAACAGTTCGTACCACAATTGCAAATAAATCAGAGTTACGTTGTAAACGGAAGACTTTTATAAACTTTAAGGATCAAAATGTAACATTTATATATATATATATATATATATATATATATATATATATATATTCAAAAGACGAGATTATAAAAATACCCGTTTTAAGTTATAACAAAATGTATTAGTCGTTTTACATTACAAACCACCATTTAAATTTACAAAACAAATCCGAGCCATCGGATATTCAAAGCACTTCGTCATTCCAAGCGCTATCGTTGTTCACCTCCAAAATTTAAATAAAATACGTCAGCAACGAATGCTGGTGAACACGCGGACGCAAAAATAATTTCTTTTACTTTATTACCCCTCGAGGCTACGCCTTCCTCTGCCCATCGTGGCTTAGGAATAACAAAGTTAAAACAACACATTTATAAATTCAAGTCTCTACTCTAGGTCACCTCAGCAAACACCGCAGCGTTCGACTTAGTTAAGTACCCGTAAATATACACAATGATCGTACTTCCCGCGGGAAAGCGTCCTACGATCAGGGTGGTGCGATGTGCCTATCGCGTAGTACCACCTATGTAAGGATCCAGACATACGTATACCACAGCCTTAGGGCTAGATTTATACTTTCATTTATAATGGTTTTAGGAACACGTAGTTCCTTGTAAACAATTTTCACATAACATGTTTGACTTGTTTGAAACAAGTTTATAAAATTTTGGGGACGTATTCACGTTTTCGCTTTGGGATCGGCTTCACTCACCGTCCGAGGGTCTTTCCCTTTTTATCTCTCACCTATAGTACGAGTATAAATACTTGTTAGTCGGATGTACAATCCGGCTTAAGACCTTTAGTCTTGTTTTACACCTCAATGAACCTTTAGTTCATACATCTCATTTACTTGAAAACCTTTAGTTTAAAAGTAATTATAACCCTTTAGTTTATATAAAAACCCGACGTTTCTTCTTCTCTAAGAAACGTATTCTTTTTATTTTATTATTTAAGAATACTCATTATCTCTTAAATAATAACTTCATAACAAAGAATATACATATATACTTACACACATATATACATATTTACCATTCAATCTTTTATTCTTTTCTTTGTTATGTTTATTTTTCTTTTATTGAGGTATCGAGTATAACCTCGACTTAAGGCTTAAGCCTTTAATATATTATTATATTATATTCATTTGTTGTTACGCCTAACCTTGTTGGCGTATTGGAAACCCTAAGAACTCGAGCAGCATTCCATTGCCGCTTTTCTTCGTTGTCTTGATCAACGTATCTTCTTGTCGCCAAACGATATCACCAATTCTTCAATACTCGTTGGCACGTTTTTCGAGACTCATTGCCATGAAAACAAACACTTTCTTGGTTGTATGTGGGTGGAGGGTGGCACGCACTTCGAGGAAACGTCGGTACACAAACGAGGGATCAGGGCACGCTTATCGAGGCGGATCGTTAAGATGGTTGGGATATTCTAGTGAGATGTTAGAGAGAGAAACAAGTACTGAATTTGGGATTCATCAAATGAAATCCCGGACCTTGCTATTTATAGAAGAATTTTGGGCTCCCATCGCGGTACGCGATGGGTCCCTGGGCTGGCATATCGCGTATCACGATATAGGCCTGCTGAATCACAACGTAGACCTGCCACGTGGCGACACATGGCAAGCATTGCGCCACGTGGCAGAAGATGATGCCACCATGTGCCACGTTGCACACGTGTCAATACGTGTCAGACCACGTCATCGCGATACGCGATGATGTCAGGTCAATAGCGATCGCGTATCGCTATTGACTTTTTCCAGAAACTTTGACCAAGCCCCATCGCGGTACGCGATGGGCTTGTACTTTGTCTCGTCGCGTATCGCGATAGGACAAGAGAACAGAATTTTCACTTTAAACCCTAAGGTTTGGAATTTGGCATAATTGGTCGTTTGACTTTGGAAAGTTGACATTTTGAACTCGAAATTTTCACGATGTTACATCCTCCCCACCTTAAAACAAATCTCGTCCTCAAGATTGCTTCACAAGAACAAGTGGGGGTATTTCTTTTTCATTTCTGATTCGAGTTCCTATGTATATTCTGGCCCTCTACGTGAGTCCCATTTAACTTTCACAATTTTCAATGTTCTTCTTTTTAATTTCTTTGTTTTCGAATCTTCTATTTGAATCGGACGTTCTAAGAATTTTAAGTTTTCATTAATTTCAACGTCTTTTAATGGCATAGCCAATGATTCATCAGTCAGGCATTTACGCATATTCGAAACATGGAATACATCGTGTATCCCTTGCATTTCCTCGGGTAGTCACAAACGGTATGCAACAGTGCCGATTTGTTCAAGTACCTCGAAAGGTCCAACAAATCGAGGACTCAGTTTTCCTTTCTTACCGAAGTGAACTACGACTTTCCAAGGAGAGACTTTCAACAGAACCTTGTCACCAACATTGAACTCTAACGGCTTACGACGGACATCAGCGTAACTCTTTTGGCGATCACGTGTCGTCTTAAGTCGTTCTCGAATTTGTAGAATCTTGTCGGTGGTTTCTTAGACTATCTCGGGTCCAGATAATTGATTATCTCCGATTTCAGACCAACAAACGGGCGTTCTACATTTTCGATCATATAACGCCTCGAATGGTGCGGCTTGAATACTTGTGTGATAGCTATTATTATACGAGAATTCCATTAGGGGTAAGTGGTCATCCCAACTTCCACCTAAATCAATCACACAAGCCCGAAGCATGTCTTCCAACGTTTGAATGGTCCTTTCACTTTGCCCATCGGTTTGTGGATGATAGGCGGTGCTAAGGTTAAGCTTTGTGCCGAGTGCTTGTTAGAAACTCTTCCAGAAATGAGATGTGAAACGGCTGTCTCGATCAGAAATTATAGATAGTGGTACTCCATGTAAAGCAACGATATTGTTCACATAGATACGCGCTAGTCTATCCATTGAATATGACTCATTGATGGGTATAAAGTGTGCGGATTTTGTCAATCGATCCACAATCACCCAAATAGCATTGTGTTGTCGAGTTGTTTTCGGAAGTCTGGTAATGAAATCCATAGTGATTAACTCCCACTTCCATACGGGAAGTTCGGGTTACTGGAGCAATCCCGAAGGCTTTTGGTGTTCAGCCTTGACTTGCAAACAAGTTAAGCATTTCGCCACATGCGAAGCGACATCCCTTTTCATCCCATTCCACCAATAGTTTGCTTTGAGATTGTGATACATTTGTCGCTCCCGGGATGAATCATGTACTTGGATTTGTGAGCGTCATTCAAAATTTTCTCACTCAAGTCTCCAATGATTGGTACCCAAATTCTATTACCGAGTCTAAGGATATCATCGTCACCATTGACTAACGAGTCAATGGTGCAGTTGCGTTTTTCATCGCAGATTTGGTTTTCAATAATCGCTTGAGCTTGGGCAGATTTGATTTGTTCGAAAAGATCGATTTGAAGTTCTAATCGCAATGCTCGAACTCTTTTGGGCTTCTCATGTTCCTTGAGACTTAAGGCATCGGCCACGATGTTGGCTTAGCCTTCATGGTAAACAATTTCACAATCATAGTCATTAAGCTTTTCCATCCATCGCCATTGGCGCATGTTGAGCTCTTTTTAATCAAAGATGTGTTTTAGACTTTTGTGATCGGTGTTCACGGTAAATCTTACTCCATAGAGATAGTGCCTTCATATCTTAAGTGCAAAGATTATGGCGCCTAACTCTAGATCGTGAGTCGTATAGTTCTTTTCGTGTACCTTGAGTTGACGAGAGGCGTAAGCGATTACTTTCTTACGTTGCATTAGTACACATCCCAAGCCGGAGTGAGATGCGTCACTAAACACCACAAAGTCCTCAGTATCTTCTGGCAAGGCAAGTATAGGTGCTTGGGTGAGCTTTTTTTTTAGTATATCGAACGCCTCTTGTTGCTTTGTTCCCCATTCGTATTTAATGTTCTTGCGAGTTAAGGAAGTTAGGGGAACAACGATTCGTGAAAAGTTTTCAATGAATCTACGCTAGTAGCCGGCCAAACCTAAGAAACTTCGAATCTTGGTTGGTGACTTTGGGACCTCCCACTTAGAGATGGCTTCAATCTTAGCGGGGTCCACTTGAATACCGTTGACGTTGATGATATGACCAAGAAATTTCACCTCGTGCAACCAGAACTCGCATTTCGAGAACTTGGCGTACAACTTCTCGGTTCTAAGAATTTCAAGCAAAGTTCGAATATGGACTTCATGATCTGCCTTTGACTTTGAATAAATAAGTATGTCGTCGATGAAGACGATAACAAATTTATCCAAGTAAGGCTTACAGATTCGGTCCATCATGTCCATGAACGCAGCTGAGGCATTAGTAAGTCCAAACGGCATGACCGTGAACTCATAATGTCCATACCTTGTTCGAAACGCGGTCTTTGGAATATCCTCGGAATTGGACTTTGAGTTGATGATAGCCGGAACGAAGATCGATTTTAGAAAAGAAGCTAGCACTTGAAGTTGGTCAAATAGATCATTGATTCGAGGGAGTGGATAGCGGTTTTTTATTGTAACTTTGTTTAACGCACGATAATCGATACACATACGCATGGATCCATCATTCTTCTTAGCGAATAGAATTGGTGCTCCCCAAGGTGACGAACTCGGTCGAATGAAACCTTTCTCCAAGAGCTCATCGAGTTGTTTCTTTAAAGTGAATGAGATCGATCCTAAATTCTACTTCACGATCAGGTTGAATTCCGGGGAGTTCATCAGGGAAGACGTCAGAAAAGTCGGAAACGATAGGAACGTCCTTGATTTCTTTTGGCTTGGACTCTTCAGTGACGTAGGCCATGAATGCGAGGCATCCTTGATTCAAACATTTGTTAGCCCTAATCATGGAGATTATGCTAACTTGGCCAGCGTCTTTGTCCCCTTCAATTCGAATCATTCGTTTATCAGGGTTTTGCTATTGCAGATGACATGAGCATGATTATTGGATAGCCAATACATACCAAGTACAATATCAAAACCAGCCAGACTCATGGGCAACAAACAAATAGGCAGAATATAACCAGCTAGAAGGATTTTTCCGTTTTCAAGGGCTTCGGAGATTTTAACGATTTCACCACTAGCAATCTCGAAGCTTAGAGTTTTATCTAATTTTGCTAATGGTTCGTTTAATAGACTACAAAAACTATGATCTATAAAACTCAAATTGGCACCCGAATCAAATAAAACTCTAGCATCGGTGTTGTTGACTAGAAACGTACCGGTAATTGTTTCCGGCATGTCAGCGGTTTTATTTGTGTCGAGTACAAAGACTCAGCATTTCCTTTCTTGTCTTTGCCACTTCCACCAGCACCACCAATCGCGGGTTTGTTATTTGGGCATTCAAAACTAAGATGGCCCATCTCTTTGCAGTTATAGCACGTCATCTTTTTCTTCCAGCAATCAGCAGCCGCATGCCCCGTACGGTTGCATGATTCACAAACCTTTGGAGGTAGAGCGAAATTGCATCGTCCCTTGTGATACCTTCTGCATGTCTTGCAAGGAGTAGCATTAGAATTAAATCGATTTTGGTTTGCGCCTTTGCCTTTGTAGTTGGTGCTTCATCCAGTCCTCCCTTGAACGGTTGTTGTTGTAACCTTCTTATATTCTTCTTTATTGCGGACCAAACCGCCCATCAGATAACCAGCTAAATCCATCGCAGAGTCAGCGGTTTGAGGTAGGTGAGACCTCACCATATCGCGGATTTCCCGCGGTAGTCCCCAAATACACCTTGTAACCTTGCTGGATTCCGGATTCACCAGTTGGGGAACCAGACGACAATATTCGTGAAACTTTGTGTTGTATTCACGAAAGTTTTTCCCCACGACCTTAAGATTAAGAAATTTTGTTTGGATTTGGTCGGTTTCATGCATGGGACAAAATTTTGCCATCAATAATGCCTTGAACTCATCCCAAGTCAGGCCATACGTCACCTCTCTCCCTTTGCTCATCAACAAAGCATTCCACCACTCAAGTGCTTCACCCTTGAACATAGGGGCAGAATATTGGATCTTTTCCTCGTTGGAACACTTGCTTGTTATCACAATTGTTTCCATTTCTTCAAGCCACCTCACGGTTGAAATGGATCATTTATCACCATGGAACTCTTTTGGTCCATAGTATTTAAAACCTTTGAATGAACACCCACTAATTTTGAGTTTCTTGAACTCTCGCCTAACTCCACCATCGGCGTTAGACTCATGAACGCTCTCCTCAACACGAGACGGGTTCGGATGGGATTTTTGAGATTTGGAAGGATTAACAGATCGAGAATTTCTAGATTGTCTAGATTGGGATCTAGCTTCAGATTCTTCCCTAACCGCTTTCTTAATCATATTTTGGATTTGGTTTAAGTATTTATCGGGAACGGGTTCCTCTTTTTCCTTCTCGGGGTCTTTCCCCTTGTCTTTTATTTCTTTCTCTTTTCGAGCATTCTCGTTATTACTTTGCTCAGACATTTTCTTTTAATTATTTCTTTTAACTGAAATTTAACACATTTCTTATATTAAACATATGTTTTTATTTCACATTAATATATATCACAAATGATACATATATTTTATTTTACAACACACACACACACACACATATATATCGTTTTGACAGTTAAATATATATATTGATCATCCTATCATTACATGAGAACGTTTCAAACGTTCTTTATTATTTATACAACATATAACACATAGGTTTATAATAACACACATCACTTACTTGTCATATCCATCATCTTCAATTCTTCAAGAACTTCTTCACAACCTTCGTTAACTTGCCACATTTGCAAAGGAGTGTTTCTCCCATTTTCTTCCTTTTCTTTCCTTCATCGGCCACCTTCTTTCTCCAATCGCCCGTTTCATGTAGAGCGCGGTCCAAATATTCTTCATACGACTGTGGGACTACGTTGGGTATCCATATTGTGGAGGTGGGTCGCAATAACCCAATGTCACCATCTCATAGTGATTCCTTGGTTCTGGATACGAAACGTAAGTCATGTCGGATGCAAGGTAGAGGAAAGTTTTAGCAGCTTGATTTTGCTCTCGTATCTCATCAGTTTGTTCCTCTTCAGTTGGGATTACTCCTTGGAATGGTGGGAAGCTTGACGAAGCTTGGTTCTTGAGTTTCTCAAGGTATTGAACATATGGATCAACAGAACCGTAGCTTGGGTTTTGGGATGTGAGTGATCCATTCATTGATGTTGATATCTCGTTAGGATTATCGAGATGCTCTTCTTCCGGTTCAGACTCATCCTCAGGATCCTCCTCTTCTTCAGGGTCCTCCTCTTCCTCTTCAGGTTCTTCCTCTTCTTCGGGTTCTTCTTCTTTCGGTCCATCTTCCTCCATGGATTGTGTGGTTTTATTGTTTATTGGGGTCTGGAAAATTTCACAGGGCATCAACCCTCATTCTAGGTTTGCGGGATGGTCCTTCACCGTTGTTTGGTTGGGAGTTGACTTCGTTGAAAGTGGAGCTTCCGATATGCCATCGTCGTTGATCAGGGTGGGATTTCATCTAGTTGTTGGATGGGGATCTTGGTTCTTCTTTGATAGGTAAGTTGGAAAGGAAAGCATAGGATGGGTGATGGTTTGGTGGTAGGTACCCGGTTGGATAGTACTGCTGTATTTCCGAGGGTTGGTAAGTGGGAACCTCCAATGGGTGGTACGTCGGTACTTCAGATAGTTGATACATTGGTATTGTTGGTGGATGGCAACTTGAGTGCCTTGGTGGCTCAATCCTTTGTTTCGGTGGACTATCAGGAACGTCTATTGGATATTGTTTACTTCTGGGGTAGAATACAGGTTTGGTCAAGTCATGTTCCACATCTTGGTCAAAGTATGCTTCATAATACCCATCACTCATGTTGTCTTCGGGGTAAGGTTCGGCGATTCCGGCTTGTTTTGCCTTGCGCATATAATTCTCCATATGAGCTTTGAATGACATCTATTAAGGGTGGTTTAGAATGTGGAGAGGGAAAGAAAGGTTACCAGCCTATCTTATCCCTAAAACAATTAAACAATTATTTCCTATACTTGGATCGAAGCTTGGGTATTGTTTTATGATACCCAATTCGCTAAGATCGATGGCTCTGATACCAACCTGTCACACCCCCATCTTAAGCCTAAGAGTGCGACCAACAGTTGCTACCACAATTGTAAATAAATCAGAGTTACGTTGTAAGCGGAAGACTTTTATAAACTTTAAGGATCAAAATGTAACATTTATATATATATATATATTCAAAAGACGGGATTATAAAAATACCCGTTTTAAGTTATAACAAAATGTATTAGTTGTTTTACATTAAAAACCACCATTTAAGTTTACAAAACAAATCCGAGCCATCGGATATTCAAAGCACTTCGTCATTCCAAGCGCTATCGTTGTTCACCTGCAAAATGTAAAAAAAATACGTCAGCAACGAATGCTGGTGAACACGCTGAAACAAAAATAGTTTCTTTTACTTTATTACCTCTCGAGGCTACGCCTTCCTCGGCCCATCATGGCTTAGGAATAACAAAGTTAAAACAACACATTTATAAATTCAAGTCTCTACTCTAGGTCACCTCAGCAAACACCGCAGCGTTCGACTTAGTTAAGTACCCGTAAATATACACAATGATCGTACTTCCAGCGGGAAAGCGTCCTACGATCAGGGTGGTGCGATGTGCCCATCGCGTAGTACCACCTATGTAAGGATCCAGACATACGTATACCACAGCCTGAGGGCTAGGTTTATACTTTCATTTATAATGGTTTTAGGAACACGTAGTTCCTTGTAAACAATTTTCACATAACATGTTTGACTCGTTTGAAACAAGTTTATAAAAGTTTGGGGACGTATTCTCCTTTTCGCTTTGGGATCGGCTTCACTCACCGTCCGAGGGTCTTTCCCTTTTTATCTCGCACCTATAGTACGAGTATAAATACTTGTTAGTCGGATGTACAATCCGACTTAAGACCTTTAGTCTTGTTTTATACCTCGATGAACCTTTAGTTCATACATCTCATTTACTTGAAAACCTTTAGTTTAAAAGTAATTATAAACCTTTAGTTTATATAAAAACCCGATGTTTCTTCTTCTCTAAGAAACGTATTCTTTTTCTTTTATTATTTAAGAATACTCATTATCTCTTAAATAATAACTTCATAACAAAGAATATACATATATACTTACACACATATATACATATTTACCATTCAATCTTTTATTCTTTTCTTTGTTATGTTTATTTTTCTTTTATCGAGGTTTTGAGTATAACCTCGACTTAAGGCTTAAGCCTTTAATATAATATTATATTATATTCATTTGTCGTTACGCCTAACCTTGTTGGCGTATTGGAAACCCTAAGAACTCGAGCAGCATTCCATTGCCGCTTTTCTTCGTTGTCTTGATCAACTTATCTTCTTGTCGCCAAACGATATCACCAATTCTTCAATACTCGTTGGCACGTTTTTCGAGACTCATTGCCATGAAAACAAACACTTTCTTGGTTGTATGTGGGTGGAGAGTGGCACGCACTTCGAGGAAACGTCGGTACACAAACGAGGATCGGGGCACGCTTATCGAGGCAGATTGTTAAGATGGTTGGGATATTCTAGTGTGATGTTAGAGAGAGAAACAAGTACTGAATTTGGGATGCATCAAATGAAATCCCGGACCTTGCTATTTATAGACAAATTTTGGGCTCCCATCGCTGTACGCGATGGGTCCCTGGGCTGGCCTATCGCGTATCGCAATATAGGCATGCTGAATCACCACGTAGACCTGCCACGTGGCGACACGTGGCAAGGGTTGTGCCACGTGGCGACACGTGGTGACACGTGGCAGCAGATGATGCCACCGTGTGCCACGTTGCACACGTGTCAATACGTGTCAGACCACGTCATCGCGATACGCGATGACGTCAGGTCAATAGCGATCGCGTATCGCTATTGACTTTTTCTAGAAACTTTGACCAAGCCCCATCGCGGTACGTGATGGGCTTGTCCTTTGTCCCGTCTCGTATCGCGATAGGACAAGAGAACAAAATTTTCACTTTAAACCCTAAGGTTTGGAATTTGACATAATTGGTCCTTTGACTTTGGAAAGTTAACATTTTGAACTCGAAATTTTCACGATGTTACAAATAGCAAAGTTATGTGGGTCTTAGGAGGGTAAGATGTAGACAACCTTACCTCTACCCCATGGGGATAGAGAGGCTGCTTTCGGTGAGACCCCCGGCTCGGTCTAGTGACAACTAGTTTAATGTTTAAACTCAATTACATAACAATATGTATATTTAATGTTTAAACTCAATTACATAACAATATGTATATTTAATGTTTAAACTCAATTACATAACAACTAGTTTGGTCTAGTGACAAGGGGTTATGACTCCCAACCAAAAGGTTGTGGATTCTAGTCTCATCTGAGATATGTTTAAGCCTATTTTTATACAAAAATAAAATTTACACAACCCAGATCATAACCAATTAAGAATATGTGTATATAACAAAGATTATTATTAGTTATTTATATATATATATATTCGTTTAAGCCTATTTTTATACAAAAGTTTATTACACAATCCAAATTATAACCAAGTAAGCCCATTTTCTAGCAAAATACTCATTTTACTTAAGGCTCAAAATGTTCTTTGCCTTCAGCCCAAAATACTTTTAACAATTCTCAAAGACGGCCCTGCAAGGTTTTGACTTTATCAATAGTATACACTTCATGTGTATATAACAAAGACTATTATTAGTGATATATATATATATATTCTAAAATGTTGATTAAGATTATATTATGTTGGCAAATTGGATTTTAATTATTCTACCATTTTACAGTCATTGATAATAACACGGCCTCAAAAAAATCTTGTCACTAGTCCCACCTTTTGCCATATGTTTTCTCATTTGACCCCTGTTAAAAATAAAAATATTTAACTCAAAGTTTTTTCATGTTTCAAATTGATGTTTTAGGGATTTTGATCTAAAGGATGATACGAATTAATTGTTGTAAAACTTACCTTAAAATGGTACTCCATACAATGAAATGGTACTTCAATTCGGATGTTTAAACTCCCATTTAACAAAATCAAGCCGGTTTAGATATAACAAAATCAAGTTGTTCGGATATAATACGGTGCTTCATTGTAGTTGCTAACATAGATAATTAGAAGAATATAATAAATTAAATTAACTTTTAATGGATTCAACTCAAAACTACGACGTTTTGAGTGTTTTTCACTTTTTTATTTAAAATTAGATACATAAAAGCCTCATATTTACTTTCCTTTTATATAATTACAATATGTTATAAAGGATTATTATTAGTTGTGGTAATGGCATTTTTTAAGGAATTCACGGTCTTAATAATGGGCCCATTTTATCTCATCTCTTATACGTGGTCGATGTTTGTTGCATAACGCATCCGGTTTTCCTTATTTTATCTGATTTTAGTTATTTAATTTATTGTTTTTATTAGTTTTTTTTAGCATGCAATTAGAATTGGCGCAAGAAAGTTAAATTTAATGTTATGCACACATCCGTCACTTTTTATTTGGAGATGTATACCAATTATTATTTAAGAATTAAGAGTAATGCATGGCTTACCAGCCTAAGTTCTCTTTGTTTATTAAACATAAATTTAACCAACGCAACATTTTGTTCTAGGATTTCACAAACTTAATTAAAATTTCATATTCTAGAAATTTAATTATTTATGTTTTTATAGGTCCTTGTGCAAAAGAGCATAAAACGGGGCTTAACCGTGAATGAAATGCGCACAGGAAAATTTTTGATATGAAAGTTCGTATTTCATAGCGTAAACGAAATATTTTAAATGAAATTGGAAAACGAACAGGGGAAAAAAGTGAAAGAAATCAAGAAACGGGAGATGTTTAAGAAGAAAACATTAGTTCGGTGTTTAAACGAGAGAGTAACGAACTAATGGGATTAAAGATTAAAAATAGGACCTAGTAATATCTAGTTAACACTCACACCCAGATTCACAATGAATCGGACAACCATTATGTCCATGTTCTTCACGCATCGTGGAGATCTAAGGGAATCCTTTAGTTGCACGGATAGAACGTGAAACCTTGGAAAATAATCAGCCGGCTATTTTTTTCCTAGGGAAACGCTCAAGAGCGAAAACCCCCCACGACGCGTCAAAACCCTTAAATTAGGCTAAAACCCTAAAAATGATTATATATTTTTTAACACATTCTATTTGAGAAACTCGTATCCAGATGTCCCTTTCGGACTCTTTGGGCTATTCCGAATTGGAGAAGGTACTTAGGATTAAGGGGATCAAGCATTGAAGACTGGGGCCAAGAATCGGGTATATATTAATCATTCGGTTATTGATTCTTGTTTTCCTTTGTTTGATCAAACCAATAGACATTATATGTTCACATTTTGTTCGGATTGTTTTCTCGTTGAACATGATTATTGGCTAATCATCCCTAGCTACTTAGGTTAGATGATTATTTGTTGAGTTTTGGACTGTTTATTGGTTTATGGATTCTTGTTGATGGATTAGCATTATTGTAAACAATTTATTGCCATTGACCTGATGTATTTATGTGTATTTAGTTCTGATTGATCATTGATTATTATTCGACATGCATTTATTGAATGACTTTCTTTAATCCGTGTCGAACAAAAACCTCTCTAGGAGGTTACTTCGATGCGGATTAATCTCATTGTATCGAATCACAATGCTCAACTTATGGCTATTTCATTTTCCTTGGTGGAATTCTCATCTCTTGGATTGCCAAGAAACAGGCAATAGTTACTTTCTCAGCTATGAACTGAATATAGGGCAATGGCTAACAATGAAACCGAAATTATATGGATTACACGTCTCTTATGTGACCTTAAGGCATTAACTGATTGTCCAACATTGTTATGTGACAATTTGAGTGCTATATGTTTATTTAAAACTCGATTACTCATAAAAGAGCAAAATACATTTATGTCGACTCTCATTTCATTCACAAGCTAATGTCCGCTAGGAAACTTAACATTGTGCCTACCAACATTCAAGTAGCAGACATCTTCACAATGGCGTTATCATGATAGCTATTTGAATTGTTTTGTGATCAACTTCACTTATGCACGTTGCGTGTTTGCTTGCGGGGTGTAACATCCTGCCTTTGAAAAGAATAAATAAAATAGATCTCGTTTATTTAATAATGTGTCGTTTGTCGGTTTAGATACATAAACTATTAGAGGGTGGGCTTAGACATTTAAAATATTGAATAAAGGATGGAATGGGTCTTAAGTCCATGGGCTTAAGGGAGTATAAATATCCCTTAAACCTTAAACCTTTCCATTTTTATCTATTTCTACACCATAGCCTACACCTTCAAAAATACACACACGTTCCTTTATCCCGAACCAAGATCCGAAGGTGAGAACCCAAGCTTGATAGTGTTAGATCATCGTAACGAGCCAAAACCGATACCAAGACTAGATCGTGTTAGTAGATCGACTCATTTAAAGGTACGTTTATAACGAATCACTTGTCGGCTCGTTTAGTATTCCTAGATCTATGAATAAATGGTAAAAATGAATCAAACGAGATTATTTTTGATGAAATTCGTTAAAGATAGATAGGTTAATTGTTAATATAAACAACCGGGTTCTTATATTGGTTAATCGCACCATTAAAACACGAATGTTTGGCCGATTGGATGTTTGGGGTTTGTTAGCGCTGCTATTACGAGCTTATTGATACCAAGTTTGTGTTGTTTCGTCATGATTTAAAGCTTAATCGCATATCTGGTTCAGTTGACCCATCTGTGTTCTTGACGATTTTGACTTTGACCACAGAGTCAAAGATTTGGATAAGAGCTGATGCTCATTCGTTATGATTGAGCGAATCGATGGTCATTCATTATGCAATCATAACGAATGAGAATGCAGGCGTGACGAATGAGCCCTCATTCGTCCCATAGGAATCACGAATGACCTTATTCATTCGTGATCCGTTCATTCGTCATGAGGAGATAACGAATGGAGCCATTCGTTATAGTTTCTCCTGCAACGAATGAGCCCTTCATTCTTCTCAATGAAAGCACAAATGGCCTTAGTCATTCGTTATACTCAGATAAGGCCATTCGCCATAACGAATGGGACCATTCATCATAGCGAATAGCATAGCGAATGACATTTAGTCCAGAATGAAGATTTCTTAACGAATCAGACCATTCGTTATAACGAATGAAGTCATTCATCATAGCGAATGAGTTAATGAATGTCATAACGAATGAGTTAGCAATAAAATATTATTAAAGAATTCTAATGGAAATTGTGTTAAAGCAGTTAATGAAAATAAAATTTTTCCAAGCTAACTTGGCAGCTTAACCCCAGCCAGGGGCTCTGCCCCTTGGACCCCGCTAGGGGCTACCGCCCCCAGAACCCCGCTGATATGGTGAAAACAGTCAATTATATATTAACTAAATTAAACAAGTAATAAAAACTAGACTTAAGACTCAACTACACAAAACACCGGCAAGTGAACCAATCAATTGTACTAAAGCTAAGTAAGTCCGGAATATCGAACCCATAGGACTCTATAAATTACGTTAATTAACTAATTAGACTCGACTTATGACATGACTTTTTATTATTAATGTTTTAAGGGGGTTTTTAAACTACAATTAAACTAAGAAATTAAATAAGCAAGTAAACTAGAAACAAGCAATCAAATACAAGATCGAAACCAATAAGAGAAGGAATCTACCTAGGTAAGAATCCCATGCATCAACAATCTTCAAGCAATGGACAACTAACATGATATGGAAACTGATTTCTAAACATATTCATCTAACAAACCCTAAAGGACCCTTGACCAAATCAAATGACATCCCAAAGAATAATTATTATATTATTAAGCAATCAGTTATATTGATTTCCACACAGTTATCAAATAGGGTTAACTAATAGTATCATAGGCAAGCAATCTCACGAAACACTAAACCCTAGATAACTTGATAAGCTAAACACGACATCATGAACAAGGATCAACACAATAACCAAGTAAGAATACTGTCACTAATCTAACCTAGAATGCGATTGACCAAGACAAATGAACAACTCCTCACCTTACAGCTATCGGAATTTAGCAGAACATTCAAAGCCCTAATCAACTATCAACAAGCTTCTATGATCTAGTAGGCCTATTCAATCACAATAATCAAAACACCAAGTAATAATTAAACATAAACCCTAAATCTAAAGAACAAAATCAAGAGATAAAAGATCTATGTGATGCAATAGTTAACAATCAATCAAGATAACAAACACTCATATGCATCATGAAAGCAAAATCAAGTCTTTACTATTAAATCAACAAATCCATAATCAAAACAATCGTCCAAAGCAAGAATCAAATCAAAACATGTTCATCAAACCTAGGTAGACATGAAGTCTAGCCTAGAATCATTATTAAAAACGGATCCAAACAAGTATTAAAAACAAAGAGAAAAGACATGATAGAAACAATGAATAAGGAATGAAAGTTAGAGCGATAAAACCCTAGGTGATTGATCCTTTAACACCTCCTTGAAAGAACTCTTAATCCTCTTTGATTCCTAGCTTCAAAAATCCTTTAAAACCTTAGTTTCTCTCCTAAAATCGGCTAGAATAACTTGTGTATTCGTCTAGGTTTAAAAATATATTTATATAACGCGAGCTGGGCCCTTAACTTGAAAAATTTGGCTGATCAGACTGCCTAGGCGCTGCGCAACGGGACTTGGCCTCCCCGGTCGCGCGGCGCGGCGCACACCAGGAGGGGATTCCGAATTTTCTTGTTATTTTATTGCTAGATCTCTTCCTTGAACTCCAAGCAACGATAGGAACCTTCTAGGCCTTCTTTTCCTTGACTCAAGCCACCATGTACATGAAAACAAATCAAAACTCTAAGTGAACTAATCATGTAACCAATGATGAGCAAAAACGAACTTAAACTTCACATGAAATGACAGAAAGAATTAAAGCTTAACATGCAAGACACCAAAAGATTTAAAACATGATAAATATAAAATACTTGACTCAAAACCTTAAATAATAAAAGATAAACAAAACACGAACTAAACCGAACTCAAAACATTAAATACACATAACTTTACAAGGGATTCGAGATGTATAAATAGATGTATATCACCACCGTTTGTTGAGGGATTACATTAAACTAGAAATACGATAATGGAAATTGTGTTAAGGCAGTTAATGAAAATAAAATTTTTCCAAGCTGACCTGGCAGCTTAACCCCAGCCAAGGGCTCTGCCCCTCGGACCTCGCTAGGGGCTGCCGCCCCTAGAACCCCGCTGCCAGGGGCGCTTCCCCCAGACACCCGTTCGTTGAGGGATTACATTAAACTAGAAATACGACATGGATAGTGATAGTTGATTGATGCGTGTAATCGTTATACAGTTAGCCGTGCCCAGTTGAAGAAAGGAGTTACCATTAACTCTGAGAGAAACCTAGGTCAGGTGAGTTTCTAGCCCCATTTCCTTGTTATGTTTTCGGGGTTTTGTGCATACTCGATGTGATTAGTTAATACACTTACCTTAAGTGGTAAGTGTATGCCTTTTATGATTATGTTCGAATGAATGCTTGACGGTACGTGAATGATCTTCGGATATTGCATGTACCGCCAGGTAATAGTGTGATATGTTATTGTTTTACGAATGATGTATGAATGATATATGAAAGTTATGGTGTATGTGTGAAAGTACATAAATTTAAATATAAAGAAGACAATGTATGGTTGTGTAGAGGTATGCTTAAAGGGTTGCATACCCTAATAATATATGCGAATGTTACGGGGTTGCATACCCTTAAAATATATGTGAAGGTTACAGGGTTGCATACCCTAATAATATATGTGAAGGTTAAAAGGTTGCATACCCTAATAATATCTGCGAAGGTTTTAGGGCGAAACGCTCTTTAAAACGTAGAGATAATTACGTATGTATAAGTAAGCTACAACAAGAAAGAAGAAAGTATGTATGTACGAATGAAAGAAAGGTAACATGCTAAGTATGTAATATGTGTCTTCAGATACGTATATAAGTAAGTATGTGAATGCATTATATGTTTCCTGATCAGCGTGACTGACTTTTAGTATGCACTATGTTTTATGTTATGTTTTAAAAGACAAGTTACGAATGTTTGTAATGAATGGTTGACCTTTATTTTTATTCCGCGAATGTTTTAATTAACTCCGATATTTAGAACTGTGTTTATGAGTAAATCCAACGTCCACATAGGGCACCGGGAGCGGGGCCTTACACGGGGTGGGGTATTGGAAATAGCATACCTCCTTAAATAAGGATCCTTATGATTATTCTTAATCAATACATTGACAGGGTAAAGTTAAAATACAAAAGGAGACAAAAACGGGAAGTGTGAGAAGCATTTGTGACCATACAAAAAACCCCTTAAAAATAAATTCAAAAAATAATAAAAAAATTATAACTCAAAATATAAATAAAAACGAAAAAAATTAAAAAAACTAAAACGTTTCCGCCATCATTCCCGTTAAAAAATACAAAAAATAAAAAAATTTGACGAAAATACACAATGCCGAGATTAGGGGTGTACACGGACCGAAACAGACCAGACGAGCGCATGTCTGTCCCCGTCCGTTAAGCTTTTGAGGGACAAACGAACGGTTCACGAACATTCTAACGAATGAAAATTCATGTCCGTGTCCGTCCATTAAGAAATTGAGTTTGACCATGTCCGTCCGTTAATATTGTAAACAAGCATTAACGGACAATAATGGACAAACAGACACTAATGGACATTAATGTACAAACGAACATATGAACATTAATGGACAACGAACACTAATGGACAAATAAAACGGTTACCTATTAATACCAAATCTAAATCTAAACAACTTCATCTAAAAATTTGGAATTACACCATATATCATCCAAATATAATCCAAATATACTTAACACTTAATATATTAACATAAAATCGATCACTATAATATAAGAGGCATCAGACATGTGTAGTATTACAAAATTGTGATTAATAACACTAGAAATTCCACAATTAAATATCAATATTTGATAGATCTAAACACTAACGATACCGGACGAACATTACCAGACGTTATCGGACGAACGCTACCGGACGTTCAAGAACACTATCGAACAGATTTGGCCCTTGTCCATCCGTTAAGCTTACCGAACGAAAACTTTTTGTCCATGTCTGGTCCGTTTATTAAACGGGCGAACATAAACGAACTTCTCGCCAAACGGAAGGCCGGACGCCCGGTTCGCTTACAGCCCTAGCCGAGATCAAAGACACAATTGTAACTAAAAACGACACAATAGATCGCAAAATATAACATAATGCCGAATAAAATATAACACAATGTTGAGTAATATAACACAATATAAAGAAAAAAAAGACACAATATTAAGGAAAAAAGACACAATCAATAACCAAAATAAACACAAAACACAATGATAAACAAAAAGACACAACGACTTTTTTCATTTACCAATGTGGTTTTTTTATGAGAACGAGAAAGACGGTGGAAACATTTTTGTGTTTTTACTTTTTACGTTTTTTTATTAAATTTTGAGTTATAATATTTTTATTTATTTTTAAATTTTTTTAGGGTTTTTTTGTGTGACTTCAAATCCTTCTCATTTTTTTCATTTTTGTCCTCCCTTGTAGAATAACTTGACCAATTCTTGATGAATTGAATGGATTCGTATTGGTTGGTTGTTTTTTTTAAGGTAGGGAAGAGTTGTTGTAGAAAATGAGATAAGAGTTTTGTTTACGTTTTGAGAAATAGTTGTGTTTAAATTAGGTTTTAATTTAAAACAATAAATGATTTAATTTTTTTTAATTAATATCTAACCATTGACAACGGCTATTTTTGATAGCCGTGTCAAAAACGACCGTTATTTACACAAGGAGCTGGGCCAAAAAAGAAGAGGAAAACTAGGGGCAGGGCGGTATGGCGCTCGTGTTGGGCTCGTTTTGAACTCCGTAACAAGCCCAGTATATGAGGTGTTAACCTAGTAAAAATATGAACTTGGACAATAGTTTTATATATATATATTTCAGCATTTGAGGAATATATGGCATAAAGTTAGGACTGTCTTGTGAGAATTTGCATTTTTAAAAGCTGCTTGTCTCTCAGCTCCATTATTATGACGAGGAATCCATAACCGATACGTCATATGTAATGTAGGTACGACGAATTTATTAATACATTTGATTTTTTTTAAAAGTGGCTTTAATTTATGGCAGCAGCCTGTGGCATTAGTCGCACCAGAAATCATGGGAACACCATAAATTCTAGGACTGGAAAACATTAAAAGTAAATCCCAACATCCATGTGACAGTTGTGTCCAGTCTTGACAAATATCAACGAATAGATTTTTATTTCTTAACAGATTAGAGTATAGAACTACCCTTAATAGCCGAATGAGTCTTACTGAAACGAAATGTCAGTCGTGCATACTGATTTCAATGTTCTAATGCTGGCTTACTCTGAAATACCATCAAGAAGGAAACTTAGCACAGTGCAGTAGAACCATATTGAGTCATTTTTCGAACCTGAGAACTCAAAGATCCCCAAGTTTTAACTATCATCCTCGTGTCATTAAACCGGAAGACGAGCTATGACACTTTATAGATTACAATGATTATTGTAGCTGTCTATATCTAACACTGTGCCACTTAGCTTTATATCACTATTGTTTAGTTGGAATCTAGAAAAGAGAGATCTTTCATATCTGAACAGAAATTAAGGATCGGCCCATCATTAATGATCCAAGTGTGAATGTGATCTTTGACTATTTTAATATAACTTATTTTTTAAACTGAATGTCTTATCTATCGTGAGATGACTGAATCATTTTCAAATATCTTTGACTGAATTACAAATTTTGTCCTTTAAAATAAGATGAATTACAGTTCGTGTCCTTTTCTAAGTTTCCTTACAGACGGTGTACTTTAAACTTTTTTTTCCTACAAGTTTTGTCCTTTACGCTAACTGGGTTAGAAAAACTCAGTTAAATACCCTCACGTGAGACGCATGTGAGGGCATTTTTGTCATTTCGTATGTACCTGCAAACTTCATCATCCACCACACCAAAATCAAATCAAAACCCAGATTCAATCTTCATCCAATCATCAAACCCATCTCTCAATTCCCCCAAATCCCCAATTTCTAGGGTTTTTCAAATCTAAATCCTCAAATCTCCAATTCATCCTCCAATTCGATCTAATTCCTCAAATTCAATTAGGGTGGAGAGGAGGTGGTTTCCGGCGGTGGTAGCGATGGCCGTGAAATGGTGGTGCCTGAACAAACTCTCCGACCGCGACACCCACTCCGCCACCGAGCTCGAGTCCATCGCCAAAACCCTAACCAACGACCCAGACACCGAGCTCGAGTCCATCGACACCCACTCCGCCACCGGTTCCATCGCCACCACGTCACCACTCACCTCTCACAAACTTATCGATTCGCCCTTGTGCTGTCACCATGTTAGTTCGTTGGGCGGGGCTATTAGGTCGGTGACGAGATGAGTAGAAGAAGAATGACGATAGAGGTTTAAAGAAGCTGCCACGACTTGGGCTTCTGATTGCCGCCGGAGGTACGGATAGATGTCCAGCTGCAGCCATTGGATTTGGACAGGGAACAAATTACAGAAAGAAATCAAAACAGGCCCGTTTCACCTGCTGTAAGCTTAAAACTTTTAGTTTTATAAGGTCTTTGTTATTATTGAATATAGCATTTGTATAACCAACTTTTGTGCAGGCTAACTCAGATAGCGTTGAAATCATTTCTTTTGGCGTTAATTTCAGTCCCTACAAGTCTCATTTGCAACAAGAATTTAGCCTTGAGGTATCTATATATGTTATATTATTTCTGTCTCCATTTGCTGATTAAAAAATGGCTGCAATTGCAGGATCGAGAGTTTGAGAAAAAAGCCAAAAGAATGAAAAACCTTTCAAACTGGTGTTGGAGTGACTTTATTGATGTCGATGCCAATGATGATGAGCTGGCAGATACAGCTGACTCGGGTGTAAATCTACAGTCTAACCTCAATATACCCCGTGTCTCTATCCAAATCCAAATCCAATGGCTGCAGCTGGACATCTATCCGTACCTCCGGCGGCAATCAGAAGCCCAAGTCGTGGCAGCTTCTTTAAACCTCTATCGTCATTCTTCTTCTACTCATCTCGTCACCGACCTAATAGCCCCGCCCAACGAACTAACATGGTGACAGCACAAGGGCGAATCGATAAGTTTGTGAGAGGTGAGTGGTGACGTGGTGGCGATGGAACCGGTGGCGGAGTGGGTGTCGATGGACTCGAGCTCGGTGTCTGGGTCGTTGGTTAGGGTTTTGGCGATGGACTCGAGCTCGGTGGCGGAGTGGGTGTCGCGGTCGGAGAGTTTGTTCAGGCACCACCATTTCACGGCCATCGCCACCACCGCCAGAAACCACCTCCTCTCCACCCTAATTGAATTTGAGGAATTGGATCGAATTGGAGGATGAATTGGAGATTTGAGGATTTATATTTGAAAAACCCTAGAAATTGGGGATTTGGGGGAATTGAGAGATGGGTTTGATGATTGGATGGAGATTGAATCTGGGTTTTGATTTGATTTTGGTGTGGTGGATGATGAAGTTTGCAGGTACATACGAAATGACAAAAATGCCCTCACATGCGTCTCACGTGAGGGTATTTAACTGAGTTTTTCTAACCCAGTTAGCGTAAAGGACAAAACTTGTAGGAAAAAAAAGTTTAAAGTACACCGTCTGTAAGGAAACTTAGAAAAGGACACGAACCGTAATTCGTCTTATTTTAAAGAACAAAATTTGTAATTCTGTCTTAAATGTCAATATCTTTTGACCTTTTGCATGTGTACATGATATGGTTGAGAGAATCAAGTGCACATTAATTTTCTGCAAGATAATTCAACGTTTGCTTCTGCTAAAGCCAACAAAGACTCGCCATTGCTATATATTGACAGGTCCAGTGATGATATATACAGATTCAACGAATTTTGATATGACGGTTTTGGATGAGGATAACTGGTCCCTAATTTCAATAATCACAAGTCACAACCCTAGTCAATGGTTTAGCTAAATAAATTCATAAGAATTGGTTTAGATCCTACAATTATCTTTTAATTGTCGTGATACATATTGGTTTGATCACACGAAACAACATTAAGGAATTTGTCGCAATACATGTTATGTTTCTTCTAACATAAGAAGAAATGATATGGTTCACTTGATAGATTTGATTGAGTCATATCAGCAACTAAACAAAAGAGATTTTATCATATTACAATAAGAGTGGCAGAAAAGTTTCCAGTTGAGACATTTATTTATCCTAGTTGGATTAAAATTAACCAATTGGCTAACAAATTTATGTATTAGACCATAGGCTAGGCGGACCTATATTAGCCGGATGAGGTGTGACCGCGCCACTTGAATTATTTTATTCATTTTCTGTTTTAGTTTATGTGCAATTATATCTCAAGTGACCCCAAAAAATTATGGCATACCCCATGAGATTTTTAAATTGATTATCAAATTATACAAAATATTTTTTTATAAAGCAGTTATAACTTAATTAACAAACATAAAACAATTAAGCCTATTTTATTTAAGATTTTAAATCATACAAATATAGGTTTTTGTATATCAATTATAAATTAATGATTAACAAACATAGACAAATTAAGACGGTTTTATATTCAGTTATGCAAATAAGGTTATTGGGTATATTTTTAACTCCACATAAACACCACATCACTTATTTTTCTCTCTTTCACTTCATCTAACCTAAATGAAATGATTTAATGCATTTAACTCCATCTCACTTTTATTAATTGTTAATTTATATATTGTTCTTTGCTTTTAACCCGTGAAAATCATAATCCATGACATTTTTAAACAAACTTT
The DNA here is from genome assembly GCF_021521415.1 of Bidens hawaiensis. Classification (NCBI taxonomy): domain Eukaryota; kingdom Viridiplantae; phylum Streptophyta; class Magnoliopsida; order Asterales; family Asteraceae; genus Bidens; species Bidens hawaiensis. The sequence goes on along the minus strand of NW_027495774.1, from coordinate 34,166 downwards.
ACACACGTGAAGAGCGATTTAAACCATCTTTAAAGTATAATGTCCTCTTAATTTATATTGAAAGTTAGAGTATACCCTATAACCTAAATACTTTTCTAACTAATTTCATTAACCATTAAACCCAAACACACAATAATTATTTTCAAACAATTAGGCCCACACACCATTTAGCCCATAAATATTTAACAATGAGAAATTAACCTTAATTAAAAATAAAATGCGAGAACGAAAACTTTTTATTAATCGCCCCCTACCCATAAGTTGACTTCTCAAACAGAAAAGCACAATTGATTTTATTTTGACTCCTACACTGCCATCGGTTGTCTACAGAATTTCATTATGTTTTGAGTTTAATTACCTAGCTTCACAAGTGGTAAACAGTTTCAACAAATTAAAAAAAATAAACAAAACTTCAAAGTTATGTAATTTATAAGTATGTTAAAACATTTGAGGTTTAAATCATATGGGAAGCATCTCATTATTATTACTTAATAGTATATCAATACATTTGAGGTTGATATCCTCAGTTGTTAGTTTATTTGATTTTATTTTTCTCAATATTTTAGTTTATTTAGAAATTAAATGTTAATGTTATCGAAACTTATTGGCAGACTTTAAATTTGTCAATTTAAAACAATAAAATAATTATATTGAACCGTTTCTTAAAATTGAAGTTGGATCGGAAATTTCAGTTTTATTTTTTTAGCATGTTAGTTGTACCGACCCAAAATAAAATAAAAACTTAATTTTTGGTGACAAACAACCTAAGAGGACACAACCCATAATTCTAGTATTTGTACGTCATGATGTGATCATAAGTCTTAATCTATGAACGTACACATCACCTTGTGTTAATTTACTTTGTACCGACTAGACCATGTTAACCAGGCGAAGCTTCTTAGTGCTACCTAAACGGTACCAAAAATTAATATTTTAATCGAAGATGGTCTAACGAGATGTCGATGAGCACGTCGACCAATGATCGAGGATAAGAATTTGAAAGATGACCGTTGTTAACTTATATACTATGCAAGTGGTTAATGTAGGAAGGAATAGTGTTTTATTCATTATTGGATTTGGCAGTAGCCTCACATGCGGGCATGCACCGTAGCTGTCATTTACTTTGTCTCTTTAGGCGTCGTATGAAGACAAGGCAGCAAATAGCAATCTAATATTGAATGCCCATGCACCATGTTACAAATTGGGCTAAATATACCATAGAAAAGGGCCCTTAATTCTTTCTGGATCAAATTTCCAAACTTTTAAAGCTTAGGTCCAGTCCAATTCCAATTCAAGTTACAAACAAATGCTGTCAATTGTGATCAGAGATGAAAAAAAAAAACTGAACCCGGAACCGGAGCCGAAATAAAAACCCGGAACCGGTTTTTTTAATACCGGGTTTATAATACCCGAACCCGTACTCGACCCTACCCGTAGGGTACGGATAGGGTATGCATTTTGGCACTAAAACCCAAACCCGAACCGGACCCGATTTGTTCCCGGTAATACTCGAAAACCCGAACCGGTTCCATACCCGGAACCGGGTTTTTCCAATACCCGAAACCAGGTATTTCAAATACCCGATGTATACTCGAAAAATACCTTAAAGATACCCGAAAAATACCCCTAAAATGTGCAAACTTTTAAGAAATTCAATCTATACCCAAAAAATACCTGAAAAAAAACCGTAAATAGGGTTTTTTCAATACCCGATAATAGGGTATTCATATACCCGGTTTTAGAATACCCGGTTCAATACCCGACCCGATTATTACCAATACCCGGTCATACCCGTACCCGGTCATCCCCGAACCCGATTCTATACCCGAACCCGGGTATTTTAAAAACCCAATTTGTGCACCTCTAATTGTGATCTTGTGTCATCTTCCTTGAAGATTTCATTAAGTGGGATTGGCAACTATATTAGGTTTTAGTAAGTGAAGCCCAAAAGAGCCAAGCCCTTAATCCACCTATGGGTCCAAGAAAGCTAAGACCCAAGATATGTCCTGAATTTTGAAACAAGTGATCCACACGGGCATAACTGGACTACGACAGGTAATGATTTATCTTTTCAAGGTACGATGGAGTTATAAATATCTGATTTCTCTCCTACCATAACCTCTTGAAGGTCACACACCCGTGAGTTTTTTTATGTTCTTGTGAGTTTGAAACAACCGTTCTAACGGTAAATATGTAACGGCATCCCATAATTGGTTAGCAGAGTGTTATGGTCTCGTGAGTTTTTCAATAACGACTACTCAAGGTTAAAGATATATCATATGTATCATCTCTTCATTCCATTTATAAGAAACCTTTGATGTGTCAGATTCAGACTACTATTAGTTTAAGATTATATAAGAAATGAGACTTCGAATTAGTTTAATAATCCCTTTCACTTCTGCCAACGCAACACCAGCACAGCGTGTACTTAAATTATATTTATACCAGGGGTATCCTAGGGAGTAACATAGTGGTTTTTGTTTGTGTGTAACATATATATATTTATTGAACTCCCAAGGCAGAAAGTAATTAAGCCAAGTGGGGAATATATTCTTTTGATTCTTAAATTAGTGTGTATATATACTATATACATCCAAACCCAATCAAACTCAACTGAAGTTCAAATATTAATTATTGAAAACAGGGTTTGGACCCCAAACAGCACTCTCTGCCTGCCACGTGTCAGATGAGCATGTGGACAATAAATTTGTAGATAGAACTAAAATGAAGTTAGGACCACGTAATAAAGAAAGATTGCCAACCTATTCTTTGAGGTTTCAAGATACTCATGTGCTGCATAATCCTTATAAACTTTCTCTTTTCTCATATTATTATAACATCATTTAGTTAAAAAAATGTTAAATACATCCATATTCACCTATAACACATTCAATATTGACCAATTCCCTTATTTATATGTTAACTTTGTATCTTATATTGTGGTAATGAATTATCAAGCGATAAAGAAACCATTTTTTTCCGAAAGGAGTTTGTCACAGTAGCAGCGGTGTCTCTCACAAAAGGTTATAGTTCTTGTCATCCCCCTTACAACGGTACTTCCCATATTTTAGAGCACGTATATGACCCGAGAATCGAACCCGGGACACCCAGAAAGAAACCTTAAATTAAAGAAAACCGGTTATAAAGAAATTCATAGGAGCTTGATAGTCCAAAAATGATATTTATTACTAGTCTACTTATAAGGAAGTTGTATACACAACCACTTGTGACATAAATTCAACCGCTATTAATAATTTAGTTCAAGGAGCCAGCCAACGTCTATGGACCAAAGGAGGTGAGGTGAGGTGTTGCAGGTCCCACCCTACACAGACACAAGGAGCACAACTCTTAAATAAATGTTTACTCTTGACCACCAGAAGGGACGATGGTGACATGAAGATGTCTTGGACAACTATGTGGTGACAAAAACAATGGCCACAATAATTAATCAGAGGTTTTTGGCCACTTCTGTTTGGATTATGATAATGGTTGTTTAGATATCAGAGTAACTGGTTTGGTAAACGTATCTTTATATCGAAATTACCACCTAATTAACGTTAATTAATTGCTTGTTTAGGTGTCCCAAAGTTTGTTTTGGATTGGGCTTATAAATTTTTAGCTTTTGTATGTGTAGATTCCAATATGGTTGTTTTGTTCTCAAACCTCTCAGAACATGTCACATCATCATCTAATATAGACCATTTTCTTTTAACAAAAATGTATTTAATAACCATAAATCTTCCAAAGACGCCGTGAAATTAGGATTCAGATAACTATATCTATATACAAGTTATATAATTAATAGAGTTTGGATCAAATACAAATAAAATTAACATGTTAATTGTGATAACCAAGTAGAGTAATTATGTAATTACATCATAGAGTTTACTCTATCTCTATGATGTAATTACATAATTACACTACTTGATTCTCACGTTTAGCATGTTAATTTCATTTGTACACTAACTTTTCCCATAATTAATAATATACCCATTAATATTTTGTAATGATTGAGAGTTTCGCAGCAAACAATTGTTTGAACAAAATGACGTTAGTATGTGTGAGATATCAATGTTTTAAGTTACGTATTTGGAATAGAACATGAAAGGAGTGAATGAGTAATAGTTAGTGAACAAACATGGAAGCGTTTTATGTATTGTTCCAAAACGTGTTGTTCTGGACACGTAAACCGGCCCACGCCAGACCATCTCAGGCCCATCACATGAGGGGTAAATCAGCCTCACTCGGCGGCAAGGCGATTGGCGCTTAGGATCGGTTTCGAACCCACGTTCTCTAGGTTATTGTTCCAAGCCTTACACGCCTTAACCAACTGAGCTACACGGCGGGGACTGAAGCGGTTATGTAGGTCAAGATGTTTGGTAATCTCATTCTATTATTTTTACTCTCCAGGCCGAAGATACATATTCGATCGAGTGGATAGAAATATATTAACTCTTACATGTCCTAATTTAATCAAAACTCTTAGACTCGTACAAGGATAAGTAGACAATCTTCCCACAAATAAGATTTAATTTTGAGGATTTAAAGGTTAAAAAAAGAGCTTTGAACGACTCTATATAGTGTTAGATCTCTGCATACTATGCATAGTTTATAAAAAGATAGGTCTTTTCCTTTATTTTTTTTTTATTTTATTATTTCAACCTACCATAGTATACGCTCTTAGATGAAACAGTTGTTTGGTATGCAAAGTTTATTGTGCATTTATTTCACTCGCCATCATTTGAACACTATCTTGCATTTGGTTGGCATAGCCATATGTCACATCACTTATGTTCATGTCGACTCCTTGATGATTTAAATCCCAGCCCAAGCAACCTTATACAAGATTATCACAGCATGCATGTACGACAATGACATAGGCAGGGATTTGAGTCATGCAGCAACACAATTAAACTTGTAAACCCGGGTCAAACATGGTTACGAAAAATATTAGATGTTGTATTCGTGATAGAGACATTTACTGTAATAGAATATTAGCTCACAATGCATGTATAAGGAAACTTTATGTGTAAAATAGAAATGTTAATTAATTCAATAAAAAATTATAACATGGATTAAACAAAAGATCATTGATGAAGCATGCCAACAACATGAAAAGACGACATTTTGTTGGTGATACGACAAATTATCAACGGTAATTTACATGTTATTTTATTTAGTTATTATCATACACATAATTCTTATGTTCTATATTTCAAAACATGAACAACTCTAATATATAAGTGACCAACATGACGCGTCGTTATTAGACCAACTTATGTTATTTACTTTTATATTCCTAAATTTTAATAGAACTAACATTCATACGGTCCAGAACCTCAATAACTTTTCTTTTATTCTTTTATTGATTTACATTTCTACGTTTTTTTTATTTATCCAATTTACAGTTTAACTCGTGAACATAAATACAGTTATCATGCAAGCTCTAAACATTTATAATTATTTTTCTTGAAGTGATTTGCATTTCTACCCCTGATTAGTTTATTAAAGTTTATTACCTTTTTAAAGATATTTTTCTTTTAATTTTTATATTAATAATGCTATTTTTCATTTGACTTAATCATTTAAAGCTAATTTTTAACTATAGATATACTTAGTTAACCATGTGGGTTGAGAAAAAGATGGTTTTTCTCATATGAAATGTAAATTAGATTCACGGAACATGAGAAAGACTTCATATTTCTTAGCCAGAAAGATATATGATCATGAAAGACGAAGGAAGGTTGGAATGCCAACAAGCGTTTATTATTGAATTCACCCGACCCGATAATACCTATTTTACCGTCAATTAGGTTAAAACATAGATGGTTTATAATAATTGGTCGATATAACAGGTAGCTAATACATTCTTGCTAGCAAACTTCTACAACCAGTCGCGAAATGCGAACTTCAATACTTGTTAAGTACATTTCATAACACCAACAACTTATAAGCCTATCCATTAATTATGTTGACTAAATAGATTTTTAAAAGCTCTATAAATTAGTTCTATCGAACAAGTTTATTAAGCTAATAAACTTGTACATTATATTATTCGAACACTATGGGTATGTTTGGTATGACGTAATGGAATGAATGAATGAATGGAATGGATGTGAGAATGGAATGAACAAATGAATGAAATGAATGATTACTATTTGATTATCATGTTTGGTTACCATGTAGGAATGAAATGATCGTTCCTTTATTATTATTATTATTATAAATATTCATATTAACTTAACTCAATTTTTAAGGATCTTTGCATTTCAGCAAGATCATTAAACTGAATAAAAATAATCGTAAAATATTGAATCACGTATACATGTTATGAAGCGTTGACTCGTCAAATAATAATAATATTTATAATACAATAATAATTGTAACATAATAATAGTTATATTTTATTATACAAAACAATACTATAATATAATATAATAATAATACGTTATTTATATTATATTATTAATATTAATACTAATAGTTATAATAATAATATAATAATAATAATAATATTATGAGTGATGGATTCCATTCCACGAAGAAATGAAAAAAAACATCTATTATCAAAAGAATGAAAATCCTATATTTGAAAGGAATTTCATTCACTTTGGAAGGATTCTTTCCATTACCACATGACAACCAAACATGGTTTTTTTCATTCTCTTATAATAACTTATTCCATTCCCTCTTTCATTCTCTTATACCAAACATTACCTATGTACATATTTAAATTTCTAGCTCTTTCTCTGTGTTTTGAAATTTAGGCTTTGAAATAAAAAGAAATACCCTATGGATTGTAGATTGGGTTTGAACAGTTTCAGAAAACTTAGCAAAATACTGAAAATTGACTTTCCACAATGAAAAATCTACTATGAATAGTTTAGATTGCCGAATAGAAATAACCATACAGTTTATAATGAAAAATTCTGAAAATGTCTATTTTAAGTAGAAAGTTTTGAATTTTGTTTCCATTCTATAACATGTTCTTAAAATGTCCATTATATTCTGCTCGGACCGACTAAATTGTTAGAGTCAATAAGTTTTTTACAAAATTGGTCGGGACGAGTATTTTAGGAGTTTAAATTTTTTCAGGACGATAAAATTATCAATGTCTAAAAGTTTATTTTTTGACTATTATATTATTATAATTAATTTTACTCATAATTAGTCGGGACGTAGATAAATAAAAATATGTCTACACCCACTTGGTTTTGAATAAAATTTATGTCGGTACGTAGATAAAAAAATACGTCTCAACGGGAGGTTCTGAATTTTAAAAAACTTTATATTTTAAAAGTTATAAAGGAAAAAACCAATTATAAGGCAAGTTAATTATAATAATATAATATTCAAGAAGCAAACTTTTTGACAATTTACTTGCCCCGACAAAATTGTTCTTCAAAATACTCACCCCTTACATTTTGTTTTATACAATAATCGTCCCGACAAATTTTCAACTCTTAAAATACTCGTTGTCACACCCCTATCTAAGGCCTAGGAGCATGACCCATAAGTTGGTATCGTGATTGTAATTAAATCAGAGTTGCGTTAGTTTGCGGAAGTCTTATAAACTTTAAGGATCAAAAGTGTATATATATATATATATATATATATATATATATATATATATATATATATTCAAAAGACGGGATTATAACACCCGATTAAGTTACAAAATATTTATGTGTTTAATAATTACAAACCACCATGTTCATATATTAAGTTACAAAAGAAATCCGAGCCATCGGATATATCAATAGCACTTCGATACTTCCAAGCGCTATCATTGTTCACTTGCAAAATGTAAGAAAATACGTCAGCAACGAATGCTGGTGAACACGTTGACGCAAAATACTTTCTTTTACTTTATTACCCCTCGAGACTACGCCTGCCTAGGCCCAACGTGATTTAGGAATAATAAAGTCAAATAACACATTATCAACTAGAGCCTCTACACTAGGTCACCTCACAAACACCGCAACGTTTGACTTAATTAAGTACCCGTAAATACAACGGTCGTACTCCCTGCAGGAGAGCGTCCTACGACCAAGGGTGGTGCGATAATGCCCATACATCGCATAGTACCACCTAAGGATCCAGACATACGTATACCACAGCATGAGGGCTAGGTTTATACCCATAGTTATAACGGTTTTAGGAACACATAGTTCCTTGTAAACAATTTCACATAACAAGTTTGACTCATTTTGAAAACAAGTTTAAAAGTTTGGGGGCGTATTCACCTTGTCTCTTTAGGATCGGCTTCACTCACCGTCCAAGGGTGTTTCCCTTTCTTTATCTCGAACCTATAGTTACGAGATAAATATTTGTTAGTCGGATACACGATCCGGCTTAAGACCTTTAGTCTTATATCTCAATCCTCGATTGAACCTTTAGTTCAATTCTTATTTACTTGAAAACCTCTTGTTTAAAAGTAAATTATAAACCTTTAATTTATATGAAAACCCAACGTTTATTCTTCTCTAAAAAACGTAATATTTTCTTTTATTATTTAAGAATACTCTTTATTCATTAATTAATATTTTCATAACAAAGAATATATACATATATACTTACACACATATATATGTTATCACATATTTAACATTCAATCTTTCATTCATTTCTTTGTTATGTTTTCTTTTCTTTTCTTTTATCTTATCGAGGTATCGAGTATAACCTCGACTTAAGGCCAAAGCCTTGAATATAATATTAAATTATATTGAATTCGATATTACGCCTAACCTTAGTGGCGTATCGAAATCCTAGGGACTTGAGCAGCACTCCGATGCCGCTTTACTTCTCGATCGTCAAACGATTACACCAAACTTCAATACTCGTTGACACGCTTATCGAGATTCATTGCCATTTCAACAACACCTTCTTGGTATGTGGGTGGAGGGTAGCACATATTCTAAAGGAAACGTTGGTACACAAACAATGGAACGTGGCACGCTTATCGAGGCAAATCGCTTATAGGTTTTAGAGAGAGGCTAGAGAGAAGTGAGAGAGCAGATGTGGGATGTGGAAATGATCTGCCCTTGGCCGCTATTTATAGGCCTCAAATCGGTTCCCATCGCGGTACGCGATGGGTCCCTCAGCAGACCTATCGCGTACCGCGATATAGGTCTGCTGACGCACAGCGTAGACCTGCCACGTGTCGACACGTGGCGGCAGTGTTGCCACGTGGTGACACGTGTGCCACGTGGCACACGTGTCACAAATTGTCAGACATCCCATCGCGGTACGCGATGGGAGTCTCTTCTAACTCATCGCGTAGCGCGATGGGTCAGGAAACCAGAATTTTCATTTTTAACCCTTTAGTTTGGATTTTGGCAATTTTAGTCCCTAGACTTTGGAAAGTTGATACTTTGAACTCGAAATTTTTATGGTGTTACATCCTCCCCACCTTGAAACAAATCTCGTCCTCGAGATTGCTTTACAAGAATAGTTGGGGGTATTTCTTTCTCATTTCTGATTCGAGTTCCCAAGTATATTCGGGCCCTCTATGCGAGTCCCATTTAACTTTCACAATTTTCAAAGTTCTTCTTTTCAATTTCTTTGTTTTCGAATCTTCAATTTTGATTGGACGTTCAATAAATTTTAAGTTCTCGTTAATTTCAACGTCTTTTAATGGCATAGCCAAAGATTCATCAGTCAAACACTTACGCAGATTCGAAACATGGAATACATCATGTATTCCTTGCATTTCCTCGGGCAATCGCAAACGGTATGCAACATTGCCGATTCGTTCGAGTACCTCAAAAGGTCCAACGAATCGAGGACTCAATTTTCCTTTCTTACCAAAGCGAATAACGCCTTTCCAAGGCGAGACTTTCAAAAGAACCTTGTCACCGACATTGAATTCTAATGGCTTATGGCGGACATCGGCATAACTCTTTTGACGATCGCGCGCCGTTTTAAGTCGTTCTCGAATTTGAAGAATTTTGTCGGTTGTTTCTTGGACAATCTCGGGTCCAGACAACTGATTATCTCCGGTTTCATACCAACGCACGGGCGTCTTACACTTTCGACCATATAATGCCTTGAATGGTGTGGTTTGAATACTTGCGTGATAACTATTGTTATACGAGAATTCCATTAGGGGTAAGTGGTCATCCCAACTTCCACCTAAGTCGATCACACAAGCGCGGAGCATATCTTCGAACGTTTGAATCGTTCTTTCACTTTGCCCATCGGTTTGCGGATAATAGGCAGTGCTCTGGTTTAACTTCGTACCAAGAGCTTGTTGGAAGCTTTTCCAGAAATGTGACGTAGTACGCATCCCAAACCCGAGTGAGACGCGTCACTAAATACCACAAAATCCTCAGTACCGTCTGGCAAAGCCAAAATAGGTGCTTCGGTGAGTTTTTGTTTAAGTATATCAAACGCCTCTTGTTGCTTCGTTCCCCATTCATACTTTATGTTCTTACGAGTCAAAGAAGTTGAGGAACGGCGATTCGAGAAAAGTTCTCAATGAACCTACGGTAGTAGCCGACCAAACCTAAGAAACTTCGGATCTCGGTTGGCGACTTCGGGACCTCCCACTTAGAGATAGATTCAATCTTAGCAGGGTCCACTTGAATACCGTTAACATTAATGACGTGACCAAGAAATTGCACCTCGTGCAACCAGAACTCGCATTTCGAGAACTTGGCGTACAACTTTTTGGTTCTAAGAATTTCAAGCAATGTTCGGATGTGGACTTCATGATCAGCCTTTGACTTAGAATAAATAAGTATGTCGTCGATGAAGACGATAACAAATTTATCCAAGTAAGGCTTACAGATTCGATTCATCATGTCCATGAATGCAGCTGGAGCATTAGTAAGTCCAAACGGCATAACCGTGAACTCATAATGTCCATACCTTGTTCGAAAAGCAGTCTTTGGAATGTCTACGGATTGAACCTTGAGTTGGTGATAGCCAGAACGAAGATCGATTTTAGAAAAATAGCTAGCACCTTGAAGTTGGTCGAAAAGATCATCGATACGAGGGAGTGGATATCGGTTTTTGATTGTAACTTTGTTTAACGCACGATAATCGATACACATTCGCATGGAACCATCCTTCTTCTTGACGAATAGAATTGGCACTCCCCAAGGCAACGAACTCTGTCGAATAAAACCTTTCTCTAAAAGCTCATCGAGCTGTTTCTTCAACTCCTTCATTTCAGTCGGCGCTAAACGATACGGAGCTTTGGCGATCGGAGCAGTACCAGGAATAAGATCAATCATAAACTCTACTTCACGATTGGGAGGTATTTCGGGAAGTTTATCAGGAAAGACGTCAGAAAAGTCAGAAACGATAGGAACGTCTTTGATTTCTTTTGGCTTTGATTCTTCAGTGACGTAGGCCATGAATGCGAGGCATCCTTGGTTTAAACATTTGTTAGCTCTAATCATAGAGATTATGCTAACTTGGCTAGTGTCTTTGTCCCATTAAATTCGAATTGTTCGTTTATCGGGGGCTTGAAGTTCAATGGTTTTGCTATTGCAGATGATACGTGCATGGTTATTGGATAACCAATCCATACCAAGTACAATATCAAAACCAGCCAAACTCATGGGTAACAAGCAAATAGGCAGAATATAACCAGCTAAAAGTATTTTTCCGTTTTCAAGGGCTTCGGAGATCTTAACGATTTCGCCACTAGCAGTCTCCAAGCTTAGAGTTTTATCTAATTTAGTTAATGGTTCGTTTAACAAATTACAGAAACTATAATCTATAAAACTCAAATTGGCACCCGTATCAAACAAAACTCTGCATAGGTGTGGTTGACTAGAAACGTACCGGTGATGGTTTCCGGCACATCAGCGGCCCTTTTTGTGTCGAGTACAAAGACTCGAGCGTTTCCTTTCTTGTTTTGGCCACTTCCACCCGCACCACCAGCAGCAGGTTTATTCTTTGAGCACTCAAAACTTAAATGGCCCATTTCCTTGCAATTAAAGCAAGTCATCTTCTTCTTCCAACAGTTAGCAGCATCATGTCTCGTACAATTACAGGATTCACAGACTTTAGGAGACGGGCCAAAGTTGCATCGACCCTTGTGGTACCTCCTACAAGTCTTGCATGGCGTAGAGTTGTTTCGGTTTACGCCCTTGCCTCTAAAGTTGGAATTTCCACCAGTCTTTCCTTGAGCAGCCGTTGGTGTCACCTTTTTATCCTCCTCTTTATTGCGGACCATGCCGCCCATCAAATAACCGGCCAACTCCATAGCAGAGTCAGCGGTTTGAGGTAAGTGAGACCTCACCATGTCACGGATTTCCTATGGCAATCCCCATATGTATCGAGTGACTTTGCTGGACTCAGGGTTAACCAGCTGGGGAACAAGGCGACAGATTTCAAGGAATTTGGTATTATATTCTAGAAGATTTGTCCCTATGACCTTATGGTTAAGGAACTTTGTTTGTGTCAGGTCCCTTGATTTCAGCTGGATCTTACTTAATCATGTCATAACTCACATACATTGATGTGTTGACAAGGGAGTTAATGACGGGTTGCTATATTTAGAAAGATATCCGTTTGTTAAAGGCGGAATCAATAACAAACATACGGTTGCTTAATAAGTATTCAATGATAGATAACACACACAAGATTCACACAAAAGATTTCCATTTATATAATATCAATCATACATAGTGGATAATCGATTTAGGGTTTCTTGAAGGTTTATCCGTACAAAGACGGCCGTCACACACAATATTCCATCTTAATAAATGTGTCTGTCCTTAGGCCTCTCTTCTTCCGTAGGCGGCGTGCCCTAAAACATTCTATTTATAGGCCTGCCAACCTAGGACAACTGTCATTCCTTCTAGAAACCGCAAAAATACATACATATTCAAATTACATAATAAGAAAATATTCTAAGTGTAAAATGTAACATCCCGAAATTTCCAAAATAATATCAATTATATTACCTAATAATAGAGGGAAAGTTTACTCGGGTTATCAGGAAATAAATAAAAGAATAGGAGTTGGTATGGGTCGGGCTAGTGTCGGGTAATGGATGTGGGTTATGGACTTGGATTAATAGAGATGAGTTAAATGAGAATGGGCCTTAAGTCCATGGGATTTCAGGGATATAAATACCTTAACACCCCAAAATATCTTCATTTCTATCATTATCCAAACACACACACACCCACACACACACGCCACAACTTCGCCGGCCGAGCCAAGGGAAGAATCGGGCAGGTCCGAGAGAGGGCGATTAGTGTGTTGGCAAGTTAAACGAGATCCAAACAAGCTCAAAAAGTCAGCCGTGCACAACTGAAGAAAGGGATTACGATTAACGGTGAACGTAACCGTGTTCAGGTGAGTTTCTAGCCCCATTCCTTGTTATGTTTTCGGGGCTGTGTGCATACTCAATGTGATAGTTAATACACTTATCCTAAGAGATAAGTGTATGCCTTATGTGGATAATGTGAAATGTATGAATGATTGCTTGATGGTACGTGAATGATCTTCGGATATTGCACGCACTATCAGGATATAATTAAAGATATTAATATTGCATGTAATGTAAGGATGATGTATGAACATTATGAATGAAAGCTTGTCGGTACGTGAACGATCTTCGGATATTGCACGTATCGTCAAGGGAAGTGATTAGCTCCTTACATGGATATTAAATAATAACGTATAGATAGTGTTCCTTTTATGGAAAGTATGGTGTTCCTTTTATGGAAAGTATGGTGTTCCTTTTATGGAAAGTATAGTGTTCCTTTTATGGAAAGTATAGGGTTCCTTTTATGGAAAGTATAGTGTTCCTTTTATGGATAGTAAAGCGTTCCTTCTATGGAAAGTATAGTGTTCCTTCTATGGATAGTAAAGTGTTCCTTCTATGGAAAGTATACAGAGTGTTCCTCCTATGGAAATTATATATAGTATGGTAATGGTAATGGTTCTTTTAATAGATATTACGTGACGATCCTCCTATGGATATTTATACGAGGTTAAGATAGTAATATGTGTCTTCGGATACAGGAAGAAATATATGGGAATAAATTGTATGTTGCCTGATTAACTAGAACTCACTCAGCGTAGCTGACTTTTAGTATGCACGCAGGTGAGCTGATTATAGAGTTAGCATGAGGTTGACACACGGCATGGATTGAACGGCTGGCATCTGAAGAAAGAAGTAGAGATGTTTTAAATATAAAGTTTTGTGTTATGGTATCAAAGAAAAGATTTAATGTTTTGTAACAAATGATTGATGTTTTATATTCCGCGAAAAGTTTTAATAAACTCTGAATTGAAGGACTGTGTTTATGAGTAAATCCGACGCTAAAGTAGGGCTACCGGGTTCGGGGCCTTACATAAAACAAGTCTTCCGGGTAGGCTCTGGATAAGTAAACTTCTCCGAGTAGACTATGTGCTCTGCCTGCCTTAGACTTGGTAACATAGAAGTGTGCTCGGGATCAGTTTCCGGGTAGACTTTACTTGAAGAGTATTTTACCAAGTAAAATACTCACCGGGTAGACTTCAGTCTTCTTGGCTTTGCCAGACTTTGCCCGACAAACCCTTACGAGCAACCTTGTTCTTCGATGGTCCATTCAACTCCTTGTTATACAATAACTTATTAGCAAAGTGTACTCGGCAGTACTGTTCCTTGCTTGAGTTGAGCCTTGCCTGATGTTACTTAGAGATATTCCATTTATACATCAAGCTTGCTCGGACCATAATTATTAAAGAATACCTTGCCCGGTCTTCCAATCACTTGGCCTCATGGACTTGGTTAGCCAAAAGCTTACTCGGAAGAGAACCTTACTTGACTATGAAGAATAGACTTGCTTGATAAAGTGAACCTTGCTCGGATTTACATAAACTAGTGAACCTTGCCCGACAATGAACTAATTTGCAAACCTTGCTCGGATATCCACTAAAGAAGACTACTTGAAGTAAACCTTGCCCGATAGACAAAATATCGTACCCGGCTAAGTAAAAGCTTGCTCGGAAGTCTAAGGTGTACCCGGATCCATACTTAGCGAATTCTGAGGAGGTTGAGAAGATTCCAATCTTCCATGTACTTCATTTTGGTCAAATCTTTAACTCAACAATCTCCCCCTTAGGTCAGTTTCTTGACCCAACAATCTCCCCCTAGATTGGAACACCTTAGCTGACCCAAAACATTTCTAAGGTTACATACACTTAGTCAAAAATACACATCAAATTTCAAAGTTAAATTACATAATCAAATAACATAAACAGATTACATAATCAAAATTTGTCCAAAGACATTACAAAACAAAGCCTATTCTATTGATTTTGTCTCTTTCTTGCATTATGAACGGCTTGTCTTCGATTGACTATCTCAGAAGCAGCTTTCATTTTGAAGATATTAAGGGCTTGGTAGTGAGTGTGACTTTCTGGTATAGCCAAATCCCTTATGTCCATCAAATCTTCATTATGCAGGCAGGTCAAGTCTTCATCTTTGTTAATAATCCCTAGTATTTTTCCATCAGAGTTTCTTAGTACAAAATGATCAGCATTCTCTTTGTATTCAATTTCAGCTATAATGCCATTCTTCTGTACTGTGTAGTTGGGGCCTCTCATTCTTCTTCCCAGACTTATGCATGTTTTCATGTTAGACAAAGGATTCTCTTCTCCGATAGTCATCTGATAATCTCTCTCAGCTATGTCCATTCTCTTCAGCTTTCCAGTCCTTTTTGACTTGTGAAGTAGGATAGTTCTCCAACTTCTCTTTTCTTTCAAGAACTTGAACCCTTTGTCAGCTTCTTCATACAAGAATTTTGACAGATCATTCATCTGTCTACCTGCCATTTTGTTTCTGTTTCGATAATCATACAATCTAAGAGTCACCATCCTTTCCAGTTGTTCTTCATTGTATTCACGGAAGTCACTCCTAACAACAATCTCTCTCAATTGTATGCTCTCCATAATCACCTTCAAGGACTCAGTGACAGAATCAAAGTACAGTTCTCTAGGAAGATCCACATCAGACTGTGGTCTTATTGTTCTTTGTTGTGCAGAACTGCTTGATTCACCTCTTCCTCCTTGACCTCTTCCACCTTGTGGAAATCTTCTTGAAATTGGAGGTCTGAAAGGAATAGACTTCTTTGGTTTCCCAGGCCTTAAGTTGAAAAACTTTATGTTGATGGCCTCTACCATTTCAGTTGGAAGATTGGCAAGTTCAACAACATCTTCTCCATGTTCTTTAAGTTCTAGTAACATTATTGCCATTCCAGTAGTGTTTGTCAACCCAGCCGGTACAAATCTTCCATCTGCATAGTATCTTGGGTTCTCACCTTCTCTTAAAGCTTTTTCCCATTCACTCTTTTGAAGATAGAAAAGGTTTTTCAGATCCTTCTTTTCCAAGACATTAAAGTCTGCTTCCCTCATTCCCCTTTGTTTGATCATTATGTTCCTCAGAATGTTTATCATCTCTTCATTCTCCCAAGGAACAAATGGTTCATCCTCAGGTTCAGGCTTCACTTCTTGAGGAGTATGGGTTTCAACTGATCTGACCTTTTCTTTTGTCTTCTCCCTCAAAGTCTGAATTCTTCTTTTCTTGGCCTGAGGTTCATCAGTTGGTTCAGTCTGTCTGGTAGACCTTTCAGTTTGAGTTCTTTTCAGCTTTTCTTTTCTCTTCAATTTATTATACTGGTCTACCACTGATTCTCTTGACAGGTGCTCAACAATTTCAGGCTTCGTACCTCTCTCCAGCAGGTATCCACACATTCCTCCAAACTTTTTCTTCAAAATTTTCATCTTCTCCAGTTTCTCATTTTCTTTCACACACTTCTCAATTACCTTCTCTCTCTCTCTCTCACTGTTATACAGATATTGAAGTTTGTCAAAGTTGAGGTGAGACAGATCTTTTTCTGAATAGTTGTGCCTTCTAAGATATTCCCTGAATTTTTGACTTTCCCTGTTTTTCTCTTCCATATTTTTCTTTAGGGCATCTCTCTCTTTGTCAAGTCTAATATGCAACTGATCATCATCAAGATCAGCCAGTGAATCAAAACTTATGCCATATCTTCTTAATATTACAACCAAAGGATGACTCTTCTTAGCTTCTCTCATACTCATCTCAATGTTTGCCCTCTGTTCATCAGTCATTACAACTTGTGGGGACACAACATTAGCAGCTTTGACAGTTTTTCCTTGATCATTCTCAGGGTCATCATCATTATCATCTGAATCCTCAGACTCATCCTCTCCTTCAGTTAAATCATTCATTGCATCAATCTTTGGTTCGTCAGAAGGTGGATGATCTGGTCACTTCTGTTTGGCACATCAGGGACACCTTGAACTCTTTCACCTGGTTGCAAGGTTTGTAGTGGGACAGCCCTTATAGGACTAGCTTCATCTTCTGGTGTTTCAACAAAATACTTGTTCTTATCATCCCACTTGCCCCTCTTAGCAGCTCTTTCATGCTCAGTCTGCTCATATGTCCTTTTTCTCCTCATGTAGGTCTTGGCAAACCTATTGACTTTTTCAGCAAATTCTTCATGAAGTTTAGAAAGTATTTCTCTTTTCTGGTTGAGTGTTTCATGAGGCTCAGTCACATTCACCCTTTCTGACCAGCTATCAGTTGGGTTCTTCCTCAAATCTTCTTTTACTTGCTCAGCCCATTTCTTGGCAGCAATTGAAGCAATGGACTCACCAATTTCTTCTTCAATAATTAGACCAGTATTCAGATTGGTTGGTTCAGCAGTTTCTGATTGTTGACTTTCAGATTGAAAAACTTGCTAACCACCATAGCCAATGATTTTTCAGCCTCCTCTTGCTCTCTCAGCTTAATCAAGGCTTCAATTACTTCTTGATCAGCCACATCATCAGAAATTTCTTTTGCAAGTTTGGCTTGTTTGATCAAGATCTCCTGTTCTGCAATTTCTTCAGGAGTCATGGATTGGGCTAGAATTTCCCTATCCCTTTTTTCTCTTAAGATGTTCTCTTGTTCTATCAGGGCATTAGCATCAGCGGTATCATCATTTGTAAACAACACATCTTTTTCTGAATATGCCTTAACAGGCTCTTCTTCTGTGACTTTTGCTTTTCCCTTGTCTAATCTTTTCTTTAATTCTTCTTCAGTTTCAGGAGGGAAATTATCAATGTCTTTCTCAAGCTCATCCATTTCCTCATCATACTCTACAGTCTTGGAGCATTCAGGTTGTTCAGTTTGAGTTGCAGGCTCCTCAGTAGCAGTATTTCCTTCTTCCAACACTTCAGTCTCTACATCAGTCAATATATCAGTTAAGACATCAGTAGCTTTATCAGTAGCAGCTACATTCTCCTCAACATTTGCCTTTTCAACCCTTTTCTCTGTCTCAACATCCTCTCCAACCCTCTCTTCATTGTAATCATATTCTTGTTCACCAACATCTGATCTGTCACCATCATACTCTTCATCCTCAATCCTCCTCTCCTCACTACTTTCCTCTCCATCATCATACTCAGTCACAATCAATTTTAAACTGTCTGCAGTCACAACAACTGTTACAGTTTCTTCAACATTTACACAAGAGACAGTTGGTATAGATTCATTCTCCCCCTGTTTTGGGGCAGCTGAGGTCTTCTCAACCTCCTGCACCAGGGCTTGAATTCTCATATTAGCTTGTACTAATTTCTCTATCAGCATAACATTTTCATTAGTCACCTCTTCATTTCTTCTTCTCACCTCAGCATTTTCATTCAACAAGGTTAGAAGGTCAGTGTCAGTGGGTGGTGTTGAAGGTGGTGATGTGGTGAAATGTTCAAACTCAGGTTGTTCTGTGGTGTGAGTTTGGAAAATGGATGGTGGTGGTGATTGTATATGAGGTGGGCTTGAAATGAATGGATCAGAATGACTTAGGCTAAATGTTGGTGGTGTTTGTTGTGTTGGGGATGTATGTGTTGATACTTCTGGTTGGTTTATGGTTAGGGTTTGAGGTGGTGTGAGAGTGATTTGGTGTGGTGGAGTTTGTGGTGGTGATGGAACAATGGGTTGGTCAATGTGTGGTGGGGACTGTGGTGGTGTTGGAATAGGTTGTTCTGTATGCTCAAGTTGCTCCCTCTGATCAGGTGCAACAATGTCCATAGCTACCCCAGCTCCTCCATCATCTCCATTCACATCATCATCTTCATCATCAGAGTCTCCATCATCACTCTCATCATCATAAACTCCTTCCTCCTCTGAGCTTAACTCAGGCACTGGCATCACATTCAGATCATGGTCCAACAACCATTGTAATATCTCAAATGGGACATTTGAGTTGTACATATTTGAAACACCTGGATTATTGATTCTTTTGTATGTATCAGGGTTTTGCAGTTGGTGTTTAGTTCCAACAGTGGGTAGATCTTGAAGTTCACTATTGAAGATTATCTGTAGGAATCTTGGATATTGTAAAAATATTTTCTTTTCAACCTTCTTCTAGTTTCCTACTAATCCTTCAAATATCATCTTTGAAAAATTGAAGGGTAGATCATATATGATTCCAACAGTGGAATTTGCCAAGTCATGACTCATCAAGGTCCATGATCCCTTCCTTGGAGCAAATCCATGTATCACATGGTGAATGAGAAACCTGTACAACGTAGGGAACATACCCTTCTGAAACTGTCCATCATGTACAGTTCCTTGATACCCCATCGTTTCTTCAAATATTTTCATCAAGTGAGGTGTGCTGATGTTTATTGAATTATGATCACCATCATTCAACTATAGACATCTTCTTATCATCCTTTCTGTAATATGTATTTCTTGTCTAGCGACGGTTGCTTCGATTCTTTTACCATTTATGTCTTCAACCAGTTCTGCAGATCTCAAGAAATCTAAAGAATGATTTCTGTAGATCACAGGGCTTTCAGTGAATGCGAAACTGACATTTGACCTTGCCATCCAAGTTATCATCCTTGCCATCGGCTCATTGCCAGGTGTGACTTGTAACAGCGCACACATATTGTGTTTTGGTTCGAAGACATATATGGGTTCACCGTCTGCCATATCTGAATCACATAAACAAACATATTCAAAGTGAAATTAGTCATAAAGTTCAGTACTTTAGATAATTTTAAGTTATAAAAATGAAGAAGAAAAAAAGAGAAATAATCAAGAACCTGTTCTTCGACAAATTTATAACCTAAACACATAAACAGAGTATTAGTAATAAGATACATAATCAAAACCTATCTTAGTCTAATCGTGACCGGAAAACACATTATTATTGCTTACCGAGTCGGTTTTAGAGGGCTAATACTAGTTAGGGTTTGGATTGAAGCAAAATGCGATAAGTCGGTTAGGTTTCTTTGCGAGTAAGCAGTTTGCAGTGGAAGGAGAGAGAGGGAAAAGTGATGTTGAAAATTTTGCTTAACTCCCTCTTATATACCTTTTGAAAGTGGGTTTTAAATGCATTTTGTCATTTTGTGAATTATTAGCTGTCAAACAGTAACATTATCCACTTGATATATTAAAAACAATATTTATCTTTTGAGTTAATAAAACCTTACTCGAAAAATTTAATATATCCAAAGTCTACTCGGTATACATCCACTTACAAAGCTTACCTGGTTAAACTTTGCTTGGAAAAATTTCATTTTTGAATATACAAAGTTTGCCCGAATACTTCCATTTATAAAACTTTGCTCGGTCAAGTTAATTAATTTAAAGTTAAGACATAATGAAGAAAACTTACCTGAAATACTAGATTTCTTTAGAACTTAATCACAAGATAAATAATCAAGTATAATCATCAAATAAACATCCTTACTAGGAATCAATCAAGACACCCATATAGATTTCTCAAATTCAAATTAAAAACTTAATCTAGCACAAACCCTATCAGAATAAGAAACATATTCAATCAAGCATATAAAAAACATATTTAATCAAGTATACTTGGAACCATAGTGTGCTCGAGCAACCTTTTCAAGAGAATAGTGTGCCCGAACAACTTTCTAATGCAAAGTATACCCGAATAACCTTCATATAGTACAAAGTGTGCCCGGAAAAGGATTTCTAGTAGACAGTGTACTCGGAAAGTTAAGTTTTGAAATTACCAAGTATATTGAGGGAACAAAAGTGTACCCGAAATATAAAGTGTGCCCGGAAAACAAAGTTTACCCGAAAACACTTGTAATTTCAAAGAAATCATAAACACACATATCACAGAGCATGCTAGGAATGAAATTAAAGCACATAAGCATTTAAGTGTGCTATAGTCTAAAATTTCAAAGAGCTTGCCCGAAAATCCTATGTTAGCACTAAGCTTGCTAGAATAAACACATTCAATCATCAGGTATGCCCTTACTCGAAGGAATTTCAATATGTCAAACCATACCTGAAAATGACAAACTTAAATAATAATATCTAAGTGTGCCTGGAAAGATTAACAAACCTTTCTTAACAACATATTCACATAAATCACAAAGCTTACTCAGTGTACTAACTTAAGTTCACAAAGTTTGCTTGAACTCACAATCAACATATAAAATGCAAAGCTTGTCCGAAACAAGAATGTCTTGTTAAAAGCTAGCTATACCACATAATCATCTCAAGACTTCAAGCTTGCTCGGGAAATGAGTACAACAGTGTACTCTACCCGGAAAGTGTAAAAACTTCAAAGCATGCCTGAAAATCATAAACTTAGTCAAAAATGACAAAGCTTGCCCGGAAAGGTCATAAATCATCAAACCTTACCCGAAGTAACATATTCAAACATATTCAACTGTTTTATGCCCGGAAAGGTTATAAAACATCAAACCTTACCCGAACTTACATATTCAGCCAATTAAAGGCAAAATGCAACACTTTTTGACTTAAACCACTTGTCAAAATATATTTTTCATTAAAGATCATAGTTTAAGAGCAAATGGTGCATTTAGAGATCAAATTTCAGTTGTGTTTCTTTTCAAAACAGTTTCTTTCTTTAACTGAAAAGATCTCAAGAAAGGGATCATATTGACTAAGTAGCTTTCTCAATACTTTATTCTCAGCATTATTATGACAACATAGATAGGTTAACAGTAGGTATAAACTTAGCATGAATTTCATTTCTTTGGTGATATTATTAAGGTTCAATTTAAGCATAATGCATTAATGGTCAACACTGTGCTATGATGCCTCATATCTCTTCTCAAAGCTTATTTGGCTTTCCCCAGATCACCCCAATTTGACTCCAACCTGTAGGTTCCCTGGACGGATCACACGAGATATCCCGATATACACAGGTGCGGAATCCCTGTGTAGATCGTTATGGACGTAGAATATAATCACACAAACACACGTACACACGATACGAACAAAACTCACGTTATATTGATAACTCGGATCGTGTTACTTACAGACTCACGTCAATAGACTCACACGTAACTGAACTCGATCAACCAAAGCGCTAACTGACCAACTTATTCACGTTAAACCGTAAACAGTAAACTACTTAAATACACGACAACTTCGCTTCAGGCGAAGTTGTCAATAACTTCGCTCGTTGAACAAGTTCGCCTAGGCGAACTTGTCAACAACTTCGCTTGGTTAACAAGTTCGCCTAAGCGAACTTGTCAACAACTTCGCTGTTACACAAACAATTACATAAACAATATTACAGACTCGATTACAGACTTTATACATATGAACTACTGACATCTATGCACCAACAGACTCCCCCTTGGCAGTAGCTTCATATCTTGATCTTTCAGCTCTTGTCTTGTAATCCTGTATCTTCATGCGTGCACTCCTTCTCTAACACACACCGTGACTACTCGCTGATATTTCCTTGCTTCATCCTTCCAAGCAGGAATGTAGAATATCTTCTTTCCGTTCAACGCTTGCAAATCAGCTTTCGATAAGTTAACAAGATGCATCGGGTCATACACCCTCAGCACTTCTTGTTCATCTTCGTCTTCCATCACGGCTTCTGCAGTCTGGTAATCAACATACCACCATTTTAGATTCTTCAACACATCTTGAGGCATATTCTTCATTGGAACCTCCTTGATGCATCGGATCGGCTTGTACTTCATCACCATCCATGGCTTGCCATCTGCTCTCAATCCCCTCTCTGTATCTTCCACGAGCTTTCCCTTTTGTGGCTTTAATAGTTCAAACTTCTTTTCTTTTATGCCTTCTTTCCACATAATCTTCTCAATCATTCTCGCCATATTGTTGTCACTTCTGTTTATCAGGCCCAACCTGGCCAAATCCTTCACCTCGCATTCCGGCAACGTGTTGAAAGATCTCAACATTCTCTTGAAGTATTGAATGCCATCATAACGCTTTACCACAAACAACTTGATCTGTTCATCATAAATCCAACAGATGATTCCCTTCTTAGACTCAACATAGCCTTTAATGTTATAGCTCTTCTTGAACATGGCTGGAACAGCAGGCTTCTTGGTCTTGATAAACCAATGAGCACAGCCTTCCTTCCACCTAGGCTGCTCCTCCCACTCAGTCTCATCTATCTCAGCACTCACGTCGGCTTTCTCAACCTCAGGGATCTCGTGTTCAACGTTTTCTTCTACTATCTCCCCCTCTTCTATTCCATCTTCAATCTCTATCTGCTCACCGATCTTCTCAATCATGTCACTCGGCAGCACATCTTCATCAAACAGCACATCGTCGCTGAACATATCATCATCAAGCTCTTTCAGCGCATCAATAACATCATCTTCAACTAACACCACATCATCACCAGAACCACCAGCCACGTCAGTAGACTCCCCCTCAGTTGTGGAAGTACCAAGAGCTTCAGAAGTTCTTGGCAGCTCACCACCTGCATCTTTCGATGCATTGGGATCATCGTTACGGTCATTCCTCTTCTTCGTTCTGAGCTCGTCGCCCTTACAGCTCATCTCCCCCTGAGATGCCAAGAACTCCTTCAAGGAATCTATGATTTTCCCGTGCTCAACCAGGAGGGATGCCTGTAGTTGATTTGCTTCCACTAGGCTTTGAATAGTCTTCGACTGTTCTGCCACGATCCGCTCTAGTGAAGCTATCCTTTCTGTGTCTGACATTGGCGAAGGCGAGACTCCAGAAGCAGGCGTAACCGCAGGTGGTATCATACCTGATAACCCTGCAGCAGTAACGACCGTTGACTCCACAAAGCGAGCAGCTACCACCGATTGAGTAAGCGTTGGCGGCGGTAGAGACACGATCTCCGGAGTCGACGTCTGGATGATAGTGGTGGATGGAATGCCAGCCGTTGATGTAGCCACCACGGAAACATCCGCAGCGCTTGTACTCGTCACCTGTACAGAAGAAGGAACAATGGACATACCAGACAGTGCGGCCGGAGCACCTGTCCTCTCCCGTCTTGATCTTCTAATAAGCTTATGAATGTCCTCTTCTTCTTCCGACTCATCATCATCCTCTGTTCTCTTCCTCTTCCCAATCGTTCTTTCCCGAGACACCATCAGCCGTCTCCCCTCATTCATAATCTCATCTAAATCGGAGTCAGCCATCGACGTGGCTGCTCTAGTCATACTCACACCCAAACTCTGTGCAGCCGAGACCTGCACCTCTTCAACTTGATCCATGTCAAAATAGCCTTGACCACCAAAAGCCGCGTCAAGGTCTATATCCTCTGCAGTAGACGCAACAGGCACAGCAGGAGCAGGAACAGCTTGAGTTGCTCTTGCCTGTCGCGGTTGAGGATCTCTGAACTCGTCCCCACCAGCAGGAACATACTCTGGGTTGATTAAAAACCCAAATAGAGGAGTATGCCTGGGACGACTTTCAGGATTGCTCCTCGCACTTGACGTGCGGCACTGAGCAAAGATACGTTTGCTCACTGATTCGACGTATCTAATCGGGCGTCTCTGAGGTAGAGCCGGAGCCACATGGTTCAATATCATCTGTAAAAAGCGTGGGTGCATGATGAACCGCTCCCGAGACATCGCATTTCTTTGTCTATCAAGCTCGTAAAAGACCATTTGACTGAAACTATAACGCTTGTTATAGGTCAGTGCAGTCATGGCAGACTGCATGGTCGCACCCATACCGTCTGTGCCCGCCTTCCTCCCCGACATGCACACGATCATAACGTGCATGAGGAAGCGCCACTGGTCTAGAAGGAAACCCTTCCTCCTCTGGGTGTCTCCTAATGGACCAGAGTAGCCCATTCGAAGAAATGCTCCATCACGAAAAGGAGCTACGAACTCTGTAGGATCGTCTCGAGTCTCCTCACCAAACTGTAATGCCACCCGGATCTGTTCAGAGTTGAACTGAACCTGTTGATTGTTCACCGTAGCTCTCATCACCGGGGGCTCAACACGGCAATCATATTCTACCGTCTCCCAGAAGTCTTTGATGTTCGGTAGAGATATCGGCAACGTGTTGGTAATCGCGTGAAAAATCCTCGAGCGCAGAAGGAACGTGATAATCTCGCGGTAGTCGTCCACACCGCTCGCCTCCGGGTCAAGAGTGATGTACATATTGTGACCCGATAAAAACTGTCTCTGATTTTCACCATCATCGCCTCCTGCACCACCAGCACCCAATATCGCAGCCATATCTGCAACAAACTAACCAAGTTAGAACGACACAAAGACATAGCACAAGTTCGCTTTGTTACCATGAGCGAAGTTGTGATAAACTCTGTATAGGCGAAGTTTAAGTTGAGGCGAAGTTGGGAACAACTTCGCTTCAGCCTTAAGTTCATCTAATTAACACCAAGTAAAAATGATCTTAGGCGAAGTTAAAGTTAACTTCGCCTCATCACAACATCGCCTCAGGCGAATTTAAGTTCTGGGCAAAGTTACGGATAACTTCGCCTCAGGCGAACTTAAGCTTCGGGCGAAGTTACGGATAACTTCGCCTCAGGCGAACTTAAGCTCCAGGCGAAGTTACAGATAACTTCGCCTAAACCCTAACTTCGCCTGAATCTGTATCGGCGACAGTGAAGTTCATGGAACAACGTGCAGGAGATGATTCGGCTTGTTTTAGACGATTAAGCACTCGAAAACACAAGTTTTAAGGACATGTTGACGATCAGTATTGTGTTCAACACGTAAACACAAGTTAAGAGAATCGGTTTCAAAAACCGATTGGTTCGAGGTTAATAACCGGGTCGAAACGACCCTTGATTAGCATGAACGACCTTATAATATATGATAAAACAACATCCGAACCTTTGATCGGTGAAAAAAATCGGAATGAAAAACACGTAATCGAGGTTAAATCAAGTTCGCCGGAGAATAATTCGACAGTGGCTATAAGTTCGCCGGAAAAGATGATTAAGTTCGCTGGATTTGAAAAACTGATGAACAGTTTGACGTTAAGTATCCCTTATATAGGGGCGGAGTTATACAGGCGAAGTTACGGATAACTTCGCCTAGGCGAAGTTATCCACAACTTCGCCTGTTCAACAACATCGCCTATATATTTACAAAATCAAACCTTATAATTTTAACAATTTTCCAATTAAGTTATAAAACTTTCCTAGAAGAAATAAATAACATGATCAATTCTAAGTAACCAGATAAAAAATCATAAAACTATCTAAGTACAAGAACTTAAAAAATTTAAAGTATAAGGGATCAAATTTCAGTCTCGATAGGGACTGCTACGTTTTAGAAAAGATCCGAACAGGAATCATACTAACTACGTGACTGTCACATAGATCCGTGTTTAGCTGTATTATGACATATAGAGACAGGTTGTAAGCAGGTAATATACTTAAGATGGTTTTCATCGTTTCTGTGATACGAGTTATGTTCGATTATGCCTCAAAATTTAAGTGGGCAACAACTCAGAAATATTGATGCCTCCTATCTATCCTCAAAGCGTATTTGGCTTTCCCCAAGTCACCCCGAATTGACTTCGACCCATAGTGTCTGATTAAATTGTAAATATTCTTGATCTGCTTCCCGTTCTTCTCTCTTACTCAATGATTGTGAAGTCTTGATATTATCATCACTAATATGTTACAATAACATCAATTTTTTTTTTTTTTTTTTTTTTTTTTTTTTTTTTTTTTTTTTTTTATGAACAACATAGACTTCAAAGTAGAAATTAACTGCAAGTCCCGAATCTGGATCACTGCAGTATCTTGAGACGCTATCTTCACGGGAATCAGAACACACATGGGCTCGTGTATGACTGGGTAATCGCTTTTCTGCCTTTCATTCGAAAAGATATATATGAAGACACGCAAAACTCTTAAGGAGTTTCCACGTAAAATCAAGTAAATTTAGTTTGTATCACATCTACTTTTACGCACCATTAAAAGTTACCATGACATACAATGATTGTCCTAAAGCCTTTTAAGCCTAATAACTTCACTAGTTAAGCACACAAAGTTAGAATATCTATCATTTTCCAAGGTTGGATCAATTTTCCGTTTAACATAGCTAACGAACTTCTTACGAAGTAACAGACTTGAAAAGTAATTTCATTTCCCTCTTGCAAAACCATTCTCGAGCAAGTAATCCGATAAAGTTGCATACCAGGCACGAGGTGCCTGATGTAATCCATACAACGCCTTGCTCAACCTGTACACGTGATCTGGATAGTCTGGGTCAGGAAAACCCGGAGGTTGCTCAACATACACAACCTCATCAACTATCCCATTCAAAAACGCACTCTTCACATCTAGCTGAAACACCTTCATCTTTTCATGAGCAGCAAACGCCAAAAACAATCTTATGGCTTCCAACCTAGCGACAGGAGCAAACACTTCGTTATAATCAATCCCCTCTTGTTGATTAAAACCTTTCACGACAAGCCTCGCCTTGTTCCTTATAATAATCCCCTTATCATCTCTCTTGCATTTGAACACCCATTTTGTGCCTATCGCATGCACATTCTTTGGTTTTTCAACCAAAGTCCAAACTTCCATCTTCTCGAATTGAGCCAACTCTTCTTGCATGGCTTCGACCCACGAGCTGTCCTTTAAAGCCATTTGATAATTTTTCGGTTCAATCTGGCTTATAAAGCAGGTATACAGGCATTCATCGATTATTCCTGTCTCCTTAATGCTTGTATAAACACAGGTGTGTTCATTCAAGCTGCTTCTCGTTTGTACACCTGAGGACACATCACCAATCACATTATTCAAAGGGTGATCTTTATGAATTCTCGTGGTCGGAACAGAACCGACATGCAAATTATCTTCCAAATTAGAAGAGATCTCATCAATGGTTGTTTCATGCTGAGAGTGAAAAGGATTGATAAATTCTTCTTCAGTTGAGGCAGCAGGGGTACCGATAGTGTTTGATGAGGAAGGTTGACATTTTTCAATCAGCTGTCTTTGCAATAGATTTTCTTCCTCATCGAGTATCATCTTCGTCGCAGCTCTTTCTTCTTCTTCAGAAATCTCCAAATCCGGTACGTTAAACGACTTAAAAAGCTTAACATAGTCGAAAAGCTCAGCAGGTCCATTGCTTGGTTTTGGCGGTTGGTAACTTGTGATGTCAGTGTTACATACCACCTCCACCTTGCAAGTCGAAGTATTGAAGACACGCCTGTTGGGAGTCCCAACAACATAACCGACTAAGATTCCTTCATCGGCTACTTCTCCAAATTTCGAATTTGTCTTCAAGATCGAACAAGGAGACCCGAATGGTTCATGACCACTCAAGTTGGGCTTCCTTCCATGCATAAGCTCGTAGCAAGTTTTACCAAGTCTCTTAACGGTTAACACCCTATTCAGAACATAGCAGGCTGTAGCAACTGCTTTAGCCCAGAACATCACAGGAAGCTTCGAATCTGCCAGCATAGTCCTGGCTCCTTCAATTAAAGTTCGGTTCTTCCTTTCAGCCACCCCATTCTGTTGCGGAGTATACGGAGCGCTGTATTGATGTTCAATTCCTTTCTGAAGACAGAAGATCTCCATTTCAAAGTTCTTGAACTCCGTCCCATTGTCACTTCTGATGAACTTAACTGTTTTACTCATGACGTTCTCAACTTTAGTAATCAAACTCTTCACCATTTGAGCCGTCTCATCTTTCGATTTCAGAAAATATACCCACGAATATCGCGAGTAGTCATCAGTGATCACCAAGCAGTAAGAAGTACCTCCTAGACTTTTTACATTCACGGGACCGAAGAGATCCATGTGAAGCAGTTCTAGAGTACTGGCAATTGAGTTGACCTTCTTGGTGAGATGGGATTTCTTGTGTTGCTTTCCCTTCTTGCATGCAATACATTTGTCTTCAAAGTTAAAACTTTTCAAGGGAACGCCCATCACAAGCCCATTTTTGACAATGTGGTTCATCTTTCGAAGATGAATGTGCCCCATTCTCCTGTGCCATAGTTCGGATTCTGATTCGCTTGCCTTCGTCATTAAACATGATTCTCCCAAGGCCATTTCAGTAGACCTCATATCCATCACATACGTATTTGTATCACGTGGAGCTGTCATCACTATCCACTCGTCTGGTATCTGAAAACCAGGCTTCAACACGATCGCCTCATTCTTCGTGAAGTGAACAGTATACTCCTTATCACAAATCTACTACACACTCAGCAGATTGTGCTTCAGCTCTTCCACAAAATTCACATTCTCAAGTGTCATCTTCCCATTGGACACCGTTCCTTTACCCGTAATTCTTCCTCCACTTTCACCAGCAAAACTAACTCTCGCTCCCTGAACAGGTTTTAAGTCGTGCAACAAGTATTTGTTGCCCGTCATGTGCCGGGAACAGCCGCTATCTACAATCCAAAGACTGTGGGCAGCCCTGTTCAACTGTTCCTGCACAATAAAGCAAATGATTAGAATCTAGGGACCCAAGACCAGTTGGTCTTGGATCTATATATCCCGTACTTCTGCTTTCCGAAGTTAGCATTTGAATAATTCCTGTCAGTCCTAGTAGGAAATCTCATTGGAGATTGAGTGTGAGGCCTTCCAAACCTATGCGTATTGAAAGTATTATATCTTACAGTTTGGTGATTAGCATTGTAAAACTGAGGTTTGTTTCTTTGAAAACCTGTATTAGTTACATTTTGAAACTTTAAAGGGTTTTCATTTTTAACAGTATTAAAATTACCAGTAGACTTATGCTCAGTTTTAATAGGCCTCATGCCTCTGAATTTCGGCGTCAAAGGACAATCTGCAACAAGATGTCCTACCTTATTACACCTAAAACAACACCTATACTCCATTTTCTTTTCAAATGTTATTTTGGATGTAGAGGCAGTGTTACCAGCCGTTCGTCTCACAATAAGGTGGGACGTACGGGTTGAGTGGAGTACTCTTTTTAGAAGTTTTATCTTTATCTCCACCAGTGGGTAACACTACTTTCTCTTTTGTCTTACCCGATTCGGACAACTTATCCGAATCCGATGAGACTGGACTCGTAACCGAAATATTTACACTTGAAACAGGCGAACTCGTTTCGCCACTACTAACACTTGATTCTTTACTTGTAACCTTGATAGGAACTGTCTGAGGAACTTCAAAATCAGCAGATTTCTGTACACTAGGGTTAAAAGTGTAATTGTGGTTATACGGTGGTGGAACCTCGTGATAACCAATTCCTCCTCTCTTTGTATAGGTACCTTGATCACTAACAAGGTGATCAAGAATAGCTGAGGAATTTCTGAACTGTTCTAGTTTTCGGTTCAGTTCCACCACTTTCACCTGGTGGTCAGCAATCTGCTTTTCTCGTTCAGCAATCAGTTTAGTCTTTTCTTCTAAAACCTCATAACTAAGATCAATTACTTCAATTTTTTCAGCAAGTTTAGTTTTTAAGCTTTTAACATCTTTTTCACATGCTTTAATTTTAACTTTGTAACTGTTTTCTCTTGCTTTTGTGAAGTGATGATCTTCTTTAAGAGTTTTAAATTCAGCATCTAAACGAACATACTGATCAGTTATGGTAGCAAGTTGCTCAGACAAATTCTCACATTTATTACAAATAGATTTAGAACTTACCTCGGAGCGTTGATCATCGTTATCTGCCATGAAAGCTTTTTCCTTACCAGCAGCTTTCTCTTCTCCGGTAGTCTTCTCACGTTCTTCACTCTCAACCTTAGCCATATTTGCCTGTTCACTATTTTCATTCAAATGCAGGTTCCAGTTGTATTCACCTGCTTCTCTGGACAGCATGGCATTGACTTCCTTATTATTCCCAGTGTGCTGTGGAGACCGGCCCTGACTACGTTCAACTCTCTCGTTTC
The DNA here is from genome assembly GCF_021521415.1 of Bidens hawaiensis. NCBI lineage: Eukaryota > Viridiplantae > Streptophyta > Magnoliopsida > Asterales > Asteraceae > Bidens > Bidens hawaiensis. The sequence continues at coordinate 3,097 of NW_027495774.1, read as the reverse complement.
TGCAATCTTTGGCAAAGTGCCCGTTTTGTTGACAGTTATAGCACCTCACCTTAGATTTGTCGAACCCTGGCCTGCCACCCACAAACTTTCTCCCCGTCTTCCTCATGAACTTCTTCACTCTCCTCACTATCATGGCCATCTGCCATTGTAAATCCATCTCCTCCAGATCATCAGCATCGATCTGGTCGTAGTCTTCATCTAGCATCGCCGGATCAACCACCTTTCCTTGAATATAATTTTCATAAGAAGCAATAAATGAAGCATAGAGGCCAAACTGCTCTTCAGCAGATTTGACGCTCATTGGCATCTTTGAGTAATTATTGCTTGAGGAACTTGAAGATCCACTAATCTTGCTTGCTGACTGTTGAGTACCACTTGATCCACCCGCAACAAAGCAAACATCCCCATTCGAGTTTACTGACACTTGCCCCTCCTGTGAAGAATTGGCACCCGACTCACCTTTCGAGTAGTAGGCGGCAGAGTCAGTCTTTGAACTTGTATTGGAGTTCACTTTCGCACCGTACATGCTCGGATCTTGAACCTGATCCATAGATGTTTCCTTTCTTACCTTATTAAGCTCAAAAGTTCTGAGCTTGTTGACCGCGGTTTCAAGATCATAAGTAGAGAAGTCCTTGTCTTCCCTCATCAATACAGTATACATCTCCCAATTTGGTGGGAGAGCATCGAGAAGTTTTTCTACAATCTCTTCTTCTCGGTAGGAAATGGAGTAGTTACTCAATTCAGTCATGAGATGATAATATCGAGTGATAATATCATCAAGAGATTCGTTCTTTAAGTATTTAAAGACTGAAAATTGAGTTTTAAGCAGCTTTATCTTTGAGGCCCGAATGCCTACATTTCCTTCGAATCTGCTCTCAAGAGCTTCCCAAAGCTCTCTAGCTGATGTATACTTTCTGAAAAGTATGGAGGATCTCCTGTTTAAGAGCCATTGTGATTGCAGCATGAGCCTTGCTTTCGGCTTCATACATCTTCTTCTCCTCCTCTTCCATTTTACTGTATTTCTTGATCTGGTCTCGACCCTCATACTCCATGATCGGTGGAATATATCCATCTTGGATGCATACCCACATCTTTGCATCCTGGTACTTAACATACTGTATGAACCGATCCTTCCACGCAACAAAGTCGGTTCCCTTCAGCAACCTTGGGGCCTTTGTAGCTGACCCCGCTTCAACTTCCATCTTGACAAGCTCTGAAATATTGATTGACGACATTCTTCTTGAAGACTAAAAAACCCGAAAAATTCTGAAATGGGCGAAGTTAGAAAAATTTCTTCGAAACAGTACCGTAAGCGAAGTTAAGTATAACTTCGCTTAAGTAATAACTTCGCTGGATCCTTCGTAAATTCGCGTAAATGGGCGAAGTTGAGAATAACTTCGCTTAGGATAAGCGAACTTAGAAAGTAAGCGAACTTGAAGAGAACTTCGCTGAACGAGGCGAACTTGAGAAGAACTTCGCTGAGTTAGGCGAAGTTGAGGAGGTAGGCGAAGTTGTGAATAACTTCGCTTCTCCTTATATCTTCGCAGAAACCCTACTAATCCTGACGGCAACTTCGCCTGATGAACAGCAACTTCGCCTGACGAACTGAAACTTTCTGCAGATCTGAAAATCGGATTTTAACGACGATTTTGACGGTTTAAAAGGCTTAAACACACTGGTAGGAAGCTAGAATGAGCAAAAACACCACAAACTTGTCCCGGTAACACCCGAAATGAAACGAATTCTACACCCGCGTGAATATCCCGAACCACACAATCGAGCAAAAGCTCTGATACCAATTGTAGGTTCCCTGGACGGATCACACGAGATATCCCGATATACACAGGTGCGGAATCCCTGTGTAGATTGTTACGGACGTAGAATATAATCACACAAACACACGTACATACGATACGAACAAAACTCACGTTATATTGATAACTCGGATCGTGTTACTTACAGACTCACGTCAATAGACTCACACGTAACTGAACTCGATCAACCAAAACGCTAACTGACCAACTTATTCACGTTAAACCATAAACAGTAAACTACTTAAATACACGACAACTTCGCCTCAGGCGAAGTTGTCAATAACTTCGCTCGTTGAACAAGTTCGCCTAGGCGAACTTGTCAACAACTTCGCTTGGTTAACAAGTTCGCCTAAGCGAACTTGTCAACAACTTCGCTGTTACACAAACAATTACATAAACAATATTACAGACTCGATTACAGACTTTATACATATGAACTACTGACATCTATGCACCAACACAACCTCCTGTATTTGGTCAAAAATTGTTTTTGTATGACAGAACTTATTATATTTTTTGAGATTCAAACATATATAGAGGTTGAACGTTGGAATTACGGTTAATAACAAGTCTTTCATTCAAGATGAGACTGATTTTGTCAACATCTTTGTGGTTCTTAGTTGTAACCCTCTTGTTTGATAAAATATTTAAAACACTTATCAACTTTTGGTTGATTTATTCATTCTTCCCCTTGTTTTTGATATTTTCTCAAATTTTCTTAAATTTTGTTCTTTGTCATATTTAAAGATGTTTCATTTTTGGTTGACCAAATAACAACAGGCTTGTGTATGACTGGGTAATCACTTTTCTGCCTATCATTTGGAGAGATTTATCTTGAGACATGCAAAGACAACTATATATCTCCACATAAAGATTAGCATATTCATTATGTTTATATCACCTTAGATTTTACATCATCATGGGAAAGCAACCATACATGTTAATGACTATACTATGGTCCTTTTAGCCTATTAAATCCATATGATTGGCTAAGCAGTCAATGTGCTATCATTTCCCAAATAAACACAATTTAATATTCAATCACCCCAATATCTCTTCATTGTCAGGTTAATGGCTATCCTGTTTGACCAACAGTGGTCAACAGGACCAAACATACATTTGAATATATGTCCTTTAAAAGTCAGAGCTATTGACATAGTTTTAAGTGAAGGAATAAGAAACAAGTTATTATTGCCTCAAATGCATTCAGTTTTCAGGTCAATGGCTATCCTTTGGATCTGTAGAGATTTATGGACCAAACATACACAAGTGCATGTCCTTCC